>NW_026525143.1:0-5000 GCF_943734705.1 Anopheles coustani | reverse complement strand
TTGCGGTGGACCGACCGGTCAGTGGTGTTTGCGGGTTAACACATGCGAGCGTTGCGGCCCAGAGGCCTTACCGCCTTTCACTGCGGGTTCGTCAAGAACTTGGAGATGGTCGCAACGCATCGGGTCCTCCCGGGGTACTTGGTGTTTGGATGCTGGCTTGGTGATTAAACACTTGATATTCCATCTTCGGATGAATTTCGGGTGTCACCTGTTGCCTAAGACCACTTGCATGTTTAGCTCGCCGTGGGGTAGCAAGCGTTGTGATCTAATGGCCTTACCGGGCAAACACTTTCGGTTCGTCAAGGACTTGGAGTGCCGGGACGGGTTGGCGGATCCATCACTCTGAGTATGCCGGGTTGATACTTGGGGTTGGTTTGGTTTTGGTGACCCAATACTAGATGTACCATCTCGGTGGTATGTCAGTATCACCTATACTCCAGACCACTTGCATGGTTAGCAAGCGTTGTGATCTAATGGCCCAACCGGGCAAACACTTTGGGTTCGCAAGGACTTAGAGTGCCGGGACGGGTTGGCGGATACAACACTCTGGGTACCTCCGGGTACTTGGGGTTGGTTGAGGACTTGGTGAACAAACACTTGATATACACTCTTCGGATGTACTTCGGGTGTCACCTGTTGTCCGAGACCACTTGCATGGTTAGCAAGCGTTGTGATTCAATGGCCCTACCGGGCAAACACTTTGGGTTCGCAAGGACTTGGAGTGCCGGGACGGGTTGGCGGATCCAACACTCTGGGTACCTCCGGGTACTTGGGGTTGGTTGAGGACTTGGTGAACAAACACTTGATATACACTCTTCGGATGTACTTCGGGTATCGCCTGTTGTCCGAGGCCACTTGCATGGTTAGCAAGCGTTGTGGTCTAATGGCCCTACCGGGCAAACACTTTGGGTTCGCGAGGACTTAGAGTGCTGGTAGTGGTTGGCGGACCCAACACTCTGGGTACCTCCGGGTACTTGGGGTTGGTTGAGGACTTGGTGAACAAACACTTGATATACACTCTTCGGATGTACTTCGGGTATCGCCTGTTGTCCGAGACCACTTGCATGGTTAGCAAGCGTTGTGGTCTAATGGCCCTACCGGGCAAACACTTTGGGTTCGCGAGGACTTAGAGTGCTGGTAGTGGTTGGCGGACCCAACACTCTGGGTACCTCCGGGTACTTGGGGTTGGTTGAGGACTTGGTGAACAAACACTTGATATACACTCTTCGGATGTACTTCGGGTATCGCCTGTTGTCCGAGACCACTTGCATGGTTAGCAAGCGTTGTGGTCTAATGGCCCTACCGGGCAAACACTTTGGGTTCGCGAGGACTTAGAGTGCTGGTAGTGGTTGGCGGACCCAACACTCTGGGTACCTCCGGGTACTTGGGGTTGGTTGAGAACTTGGTGAAGATACCCCTGTCACCTTGTTCGAGGCCACTTGCATGGTAGCAAGCGTTGTGATACAATGGCCCTACCGGGCAAACACTTTGGGTTCGCAAGGACTTGGGGTGCCGGGACGGGTTGGCGGATCCAACACTCTGGGTACCTCCGGGTACTTGGGGTTGGTTGAGGACTTGGTGAGCAAACACTTGATATACGTTCTTCGGATGTACTTCGGGTGTCACCTGTTGTCCGAGGCCACTTGCATGGTCAACGGTTGAGGTGGTGATGGCGGGTCGGTGCTGTAGGGTGCCGGCCTGTTGGCTGCCTTGGCCGGGTTGGTTGGTTAACACTTGATTGAGCTTGCACCCGAGGGTAATGGCACTTGAAGGTGGGTACCGGCTGGCTGACCTGGTGTGATGGTTGGTTGGTGAACACTTGGCGGTACTTGCACTTGGCTGTGCTTGGACTTGAAGGTGGGATCCGGCTGGCCTGGGCCATTGGTGGTTGGTTGGTTGGTTAGCCCTTAGCTGGGCTGGCTGGCTGGCTGGCCATCGGTGGTGTGGTGTGTTGGGCGGTTGGTGAACACTTGGCGGTACTTGCACTTGGCTGTGCTTGGACTTGAAGGTGGGATCCGGCTGGCCTAGGCCATTGGTGGTTGGTTGGTGGGTTAGCCCTTAGTTGGGCTGGCTGGCTGGCTGGCCATCGGTGGTGTGGTGTGGTGTGGTGTGTGGAGTCGAGCATCGCGCGCCGTTGCCTTCTTCGGAGTGTTGTGGGTACGCAAGTGCTTGCAGTGCAAAGAGGTTGGTGATGGAGTGACATTGCCTTCACCATGGAGTTGCGGGTACTTAGGTACTTGCAAGGAGATGGTGGTATGGTGGTGTTGCGTGTGTGGTGTTCGATTAGAAAGATATAATTTCTAAGTCCGGATTAGTGCTGTCAGTGGGGCCCCCGCTAACAGGTCCTGCACGGCCACCGTGGGGCTTGACTTGGCGCTATTCCGGACTTGGGGCGATCACGATGTCCCCGTGCGGGACTTAGAAGATGGAAGAACACAAGTACCCTTATCCCATGACTTGTGAGCGATTGGCATACGTTACCACATGAAGAGAAAAATTGGCTAAGTCCCGGATCCATATTATATGAAGAGAAAAATCGGCTAAGTCCCGGATCCATATTATATGAACAGAAAAATCGGCTAAGTCCCGGATCCATATATATTAACCTAATAATCGGCTAAGTCCAGGATCCATATTATATGAAGAGAAAAATCGGCTAAGTCCAGGATCCATATTACATGAAGAGAAAAATCGGCTAAGTCCCGGATCCATATATATTAACCTAATAATCGGCTAAGTCCAGGATCCATATGATATGAAGAGAAAAATCGGCTAAGTCCAAGATCCATATGATATGAACAGAAAAATCGGCTAAGTCCAGGATCCATATATAATAACCTAATAATCGGCTAAGTCCAGGATCCATATAATATGAAGAGAAAAATCGGCTAAGTCCGAGATTGGGTCTGTCGGAAATACACTTTCAAGTTACCACACAAGCAAGCAAGATGGCCTAATGATGGATCCATATAATATGAAGAGAAAAATCGGCTAAGTCCGAGATTGGGTCTGTCGGAAATACACTTTCAAGTTACCACACAAGCAAGCAAGATGGCCTAATGATGGATCCATATAATATGAAGAGAAAAATCGGCTAAGTCCAAGATTGGGTCTGTCAGAAATACACTATCAAGTTACCACACAAGCAAGCAAGATGGCCTAGTGATGGATCCATATTATATGAAGAGAAAAATCGGCTAAGTCCGAGATTGGGTCGGTCGGAAATACACTATCAAGTTACCACACAAGCAAGCAAGATGGCCTAGTGATTGATCCATATAATATGAAAAGAAAAATCGGCTAAGTCCGATATTGGGTCTGTCAGAAATACACTATCAAGTTACCACACAAGCAAGCAAGATGGCCTAGTGATTGATCCATATAATATGAAAAGAAAAATCGGCTAAGTCCGATATTGGGTCTGTCAGAAATACACTATCAAGTTACCACACAAGCAAGCAAGATGGCCTAGTGATGGATCCATATGATATGAAGAGAAAAATCGGCTAAGTCCCAGATTGGGTCTGTCAGAAATACACTTCCAAGTTACCACGCAAGCAAGCAAGATGGCCTAGTGATGGATCCATATGATACGAAGAGAAAAATCGGCTAAGTCCCAGATTGGGTCTGTCTGAAATACACTTCCAAGTTACCACACAAGCAAGCAAGATGGCCTAGTGATGGATCCATATGATACGAAGAGAAAATTCGGCTAAGTCCCAGATTGGGTCTGTCAGACATACACTTTCAAGTTACCACACAAGCAAGCAAGATGGCCTAGTGATGGATCCATATAATATGAAGAGAAAAATCGGCTAAGTCCGAGATTGGGTCTGTCAGAAATACACTATCAAGTTACCACACAAGCAAGCAAGATGCCTTAGTGATGGATCCATATAATATGAAGAGAAAAATCGGCTAAGTCCCAGATTGGGTCTGTCAGACATACACTTTCAAGTTACCACACAAGCAAGCAAGATGGCCTAGTGATGGATTCATATAATATGACGAGAAAAATCGGCTAAGTCCCAGATTGGGTCTGTCGGAAATACACTATCAAGTTACCACATGAGCAAGCAAGTTACCACATGAAGAGAAAGCCGGCAAAAACCGGGAATGTTACCACATGAACTGGAAAATGGGCAAAAACCTACCTTCACAGGGAACGTGAATAAGTAAGGCTGTAGACATCGGATCGACAAGCCAAAGACTGATATGGAAAGGAAATGAGTAGTACTAGCTTTCCTGAGAGTTGCAGAGCTTAGACTGCATATGAACGGAAGTTATTAAGCGTCAAAGTCAGAAAAGTTGCCCAAAGGAACACAAGTTCCAAATTAGAGCATGAATACCGCCTAGACGGTAAGAGGAACGGCCAGACTGAGTAGTAAGAAAATGTTGGCCAACATGTTCCCTAACTATCCCCCGAAGACCGCAAAGCAATCCAACATCAACCAAGAAAGTTATAGCCCGATCAAGGAAACACCTACTTTGCACCGATATTGCACCAAATACATGTACCAAGCACCTTCGGTTGCATACCTGCAGGGGTTTACCATAGTAGGCCATGGAAGACCGATATACCGAACATAATCACTTTCTATCTCCTCGGGTGTTTGAGATAGCGCTTTGCGGTAAAAGAACGAAAGTTAGACTTTATCTTGGTGCATCTTTTTGCCCAAGATCACAAGACCCTATCTACCAAGGCAAGAAAGTTGTGTGGGGACAAAATGTCCAAAAGTGCCCAAAGTGGCACACTTGAACCATATATTCGAGAAAAACACAAGTGTGGGCCCGAGCTAGCAAGTTGAAATGTTCTGACCGTCAGTAGCCCTAGTTGAGGTGCACTTATCATTATATGAGGCCAACGTGCCAGCTAGTCTCTAAAGGGGCGATATGGGTGTTCCAAGGTTTGTACCCAATTGAGGAAAAAACAGGGTAAGGTACGGTGTACCGCGAATAACTCGGGCTATAGATGTCCGATCGATGAGTTTGGCATATGT
>NW_026525142.1:290000-296211 GCF_943734705.1 Anopheles coustani | reverse complement strand
GCATCTCGGACTAAGTCGATTTTTCATTAATTCTAAGAAATTCATATGTTAGGATGCTGCAAGATGAATGGGATGCTGCATGGAGATGAATCTTGATCTTCTTCATCTCCCATCTTAATACAGCATCCCTACTTAAAGGCATCTCGGACTTAGTCGATTTTTCATAAATTATAGGAAATTCATATGTTTGGATGCTGCGAGATGAATGGGATGCTGCATGTAGATGAATCTTGATCTTCTACATCTCCCATCTCAAAACAGCATCCCTACTTAAAGGCATCTCGGACTTAGTCAATTTTTCATAAATTCTAAGAAAAACATATGTTATGAAGCTGCGAGATGAATGGGATGCTGCATTGAGATGAATCTTGATCTTATTCATCTCCCATCTCAATACAGCATCCCTACTTAATTCATCTCGGACTTAGTCGATTTTTCATAAATTCTAAGAAATTCATATGTTAGGATGCTGCGATATGAATGGGATGCTGCATGGAGATGAATCTTGATCTTCTTCATCTCCCATCTTAATACAGCATCCCTACTTAAAGGCATCTCGGACTTAGTCGATTTTTCATAAATTCTAAGAAATTCATATGTTAGGATGCTGCGAGATGAATGGGATGCTGCATGGAGATGTATCTTGATCTTCTTCATCTCCCATCTTAATACAGCATCCCTACTTAAAGGCATCTCGGACTTAGTCGAAATTTCATAAATTCTAAGAAATTCATATGTTAGGATGCTGCGAGATGAATGGGATGCTGCATGGAGATGAATCTTGATCTCCTACATCTCCCATCTTTATACAGCATCCCTACTTAAAGGCATCTCGGACTTAGGCGATTTTTCATAAATTCATAGAAATTCATATGTTAGGATGCTGGGAGATGAATAGGATGCTGCATGGAGATGAATCTTGATCTCCTACATCTCCCATCTTAATACAGCATCCCTACTTAGAGGCATCTCGGACTTAGTCGATTTTTCATAAATTCTAAGAAATTCATATATTAGGATGCTGCGAGATGAATGGGATGCTGCATGGAGATGAATCTTGATCTTCTTCATCTCCCATCTTAATACAGCATCCCTACTTAAAGGCATCTCGGACTTAGTCGATTTATCATAAATTCTAAGAAAAACATATGTTAGGATGATGCGAGATGAATGGGATGCTGCATGGAGATGAATCTTGATCTTCTCCATCTCCCATCTTAATACAGCATCCCTACTTAAAGGCATCTCGGACTTAGTCGATTTTTCATAAATTCTAAGAAATTCATATGTTAGGATGCTGGGAGATGAATGGGATGCTGCATGGAGATGAATCTTGATCTCCTACATCTCCCATCTCAATACAGCATCCCTACTTAAAGGCATCTCTTACTTAGTCGATTTTTCATAAATTCATAGAAATTCATATGTTAGGATGATGCGAGATGATTGGGATGCTGCATGGAGATGAATCTTGATCTTCTTCATCTCCCATCTCAATACAGCATCCCTACTTAAAGGCATCTCGGACTTAGTCGATTTATCATAAATTCTAAGAAAAACATATGTTAGGATGCTGAGAGATGAATGGGATGCTGCATGGAGATGAATCTTGATCTTCTTCATCTCCCATCTTAATTCAGCATCCCTACTTAAAGGCATCTCGGACTTAGTCGATTTTTCATAAATTCTAAGAAATTCATATGTTAGGATGCTGCGAGATGAATGGGATGCTGCATGGAGATGAATCTTGATCTTCTTCATCTCCCATCTTAATACAGCATCACTACTTAAAGGCATCTCGGACTTAGTCGATTTTTCATAAATTCTAAGAAATTCATATGTTAGGATGCTGCGAAATGAATGGGATGCTGCATGGTGATGAATCTTGATCTTCTTCATCTCCCATCTTAATACAGCATCCCTACTTAAAGGCATCTCGGACTTAGTCGATTTTTCATGAATTCTAAGAAATTCATATGTTAGGATGTTGCGAGATGAATGGGATGCTGCATGGAGATGAATCTTGATCTTCTTCATCTCCCATCTCAATACAGCATCCCTACTTAAAGGCATCTCAGACTTAGTCGATTTTTCATACATTCTAAGAAATTCATATGTTAGGATGCTGCGAGATGAATGGGATGCGGCATGGAGATGAATCTTGATCTTCTTCATCTCCCAGCTTGATACAGCATCCCTACTTAAAGGCATCTCGGACTTAGTCGATTTTTCATAAATTCTAAGAAATTCATATGTTAGGATGCTGCGAGGAGAATGGGATGCTGCATGGAGATGAATCTTGATCTTCTACATCTCCCATCATAATACAGCATCCCTACTTAAAGGCATCTCGGACTTAGTCGATTTTTCATAAATTCTAAGAAAAACATATGTTAGGATGCTGGGAGATGAATGGGATGCTGCATGGAGATGAATCTTGATCTTCTTCATCTCCAATCTTAATACAGCATCCCTACTTAAAGGCATCTCGGACTAAGTCGATTTTTCATAAATTCTAAGAAAAACATATGTTAGGATGCTGCGAGACAAATGGGATGCTGCATGGAGATGAATCTTGATCTTCTTCATCTTCCATCTTAATACAGCATCCCTTCCTAAATGCATCTCGGACTTAGTCGATTTTTCATAAAATCTAAGAAATTCATATGTAAGGATGCTGCGAGATGAATGGGATGCTGCATGGAGATGAATCTTGATCTTCTTCATCTCCCATCTTAATACAGCATCCCTACTTAAAGGCATCTCGGACTTAGTCGATTTTTCATAAATTCTAAGAAAAACATATGTTAGGATGCTGGGAGATGAATGGGATGCTGCATGGAGATGAATCTTGATCTTCTTCATCTCCCATCTTAATACAGCATCCCTACTTAAAGGCATCTCGGACTTAGTCGATTTTTCATAAATTCTAAGAAATTTATATGTTAGCATGCTGCGAGATGAATGGGATGCTGCATGGAGATGAATCTTGATCTTCTTCATCTCCCATCTCAATAAAGCATCCCTTCTTAAACGCATCTCGGACTTAGTCGATTTTGCATAAATTCTAAGAAAAACATATGTTAGGATGCTGCGAGATGAATGGGATGCTGCATGAAGATGAATCTTGATCTCCTACATCTCCCATCTCAATACAGCATCCCTACTTAAAGGCATCTCGGACTTAGTCGATTTTTCATAAATTCTAAGAAAAACATATGTTAGGATGCTGCGAGATGTATGGGATGCTGCATGGAGATGAATCTTGATCTCCTTCATCTCCCATCTCAATACAGCATCCCTATTTAAAGGCATCTCGGACTTAGTCGATTTTACATAAATTCTAAGAAATTCATATGTAAGGATGCTGCGAGATGTATGGGATGCTGCATGGAGATGAATCTTGATCTTCTTCATCTCCCATCTTAATACAGCATCCCTGTTTAAAGGCATCTCGGACTAAGTCGATTTTTCATAAATTCTAAGAAAAACATATGTTAGGATGCTGCGAGATGAATGGGATGCTGCATGAAGATGAATCTTGATCTCCTACATCTCCCATCTCAATACAGCATCCCTACTTAAAGGCATCTCGGACTTAGTCGATTTTTCATAAATTCTAAGAAATTCATTTGTTAGGATGCTGCGAGATGAATGGGATGCTGCATGGAGATGAATCTTGATCTTCTTCATCTCCCATCTCAATAAAGCATCCCTTCTTAAACGCATCTCGGACTTAGTCGATTTTGCATAAATTCTAAGAAAAACATATGTTAGGATGCTGGGAGATGAATGGGATGCTGCATGGAGATGAATCTTGATCTCCTACATCTCCCATCTCAATACAGCATCCCTACTTAAAGGCATCTCGGACTTAGTCGATTTTTCATAAATTCTAAGAAATTCATATGTAAGGATGCTGCGAGATGCATGGGATGCTGCATGGAGATGAATCTTGATCTTCTTCATCTCCCGTCTTAATACAGCATCCCTGTTTAAAGGCATCTCAGACTTAGTCGATTTTTCATAGATTCTAAGAAAAACATATGTTAGGATGCTGCGAGATGTATGGGATGCTGCATGGAGATGAATCTTGATCTCCTTCATCTCCCATCTCAATACAGCATCCCTACTTAAAGGCATCTCAGACTTAGTCGATTTTTCATAAATTCTAAGAAATTCATATGTAAGGATGCTGGGAGATGAATGGGATGCTGCATGGAGGTGAATCTTGATCTCCTACATCTCCCATCTCAATACAGCATCCCTACTTAAAGGCATCTCGGACTTAGTCGATTTTTCATAAATTCTAAGAAAAACATATGTTAGGATGCTGGGAGATGAATGGGATGCTGCATGGAGATGAATCTTGATCTTCTTCATCTTCCATCTCAATACAGCATCCCTACTTAAAGGCATCTCGGACTTAGTCGATTTTTCATAAATTCTAAGAAAAACATATGTTAGGATGATGCGAGATGAATGGGATGCTGCATGGAGATGAATCTTGATCTTCTCCATCTCCCATCTTAATACAGCATCCCTACTTAAAGGCATCTCGGACTTAGTCGATTTTTCATAAATTCTAAGAAAAACATATGTAAGGATGCTGCGAGATGAAAAGGATGCTGCATGGAGATTAATCTTGATCTTTTACATCTCCCATCTTAGAACAGCATCCCTACTTAAAGGCATCTCGGACTTAGTCGATTTTTCATAAATTCTAAGAAAAACATATGTTAGGATGCTGGGAGATGAATGGGATGCTGCATGGAGATGAATCTTGATCTTCTTCATCTTCCATCTCAATACAGCATCCCTACTTAAAGGCATCTCGGACTTAGTCGATTTTTCATAAATTCTAAGAAAAACATATGTTAGGATGATGCGAGATGAATGGGATGCTGCATGGAGATGAATCTTGATCTTCTTCATCTCCCATCTTAATACAGCATCCCTGCTTAAAGGCATCTCGGACTTAGTCGATTTTTCATAAATTCTAAGAAAAACATATGTAAGGATGATGCGAGACAAATGGGATGCTGCATGGAGATGAATCTTGATCTTCTTCATCTCCCATTTTAATACAGCATCCCTTCTTAAAGGCATTTCGGACTTAGACGATTTTTCATAAATTCTCAGAAATTCATATGTTAGGATGCTGCGAGATGAATAAGATGCTGCACGGAGATGAATCTTGATCTTCTTCATCTCCCATCTTAATTCTTAATTTCCCCCATGAATTCTAAGAAATTCATATGTTAGGATGTTGCGAGATGAATGGGATGCTGCATGGAGATGAATCTTGATCTTCTTCATCTCCCATCTCAATACAGCATCCCTACTTAAAGGCATCTCAGACTTAGTCGATTTTTCATACATTCTAAGAAATTCATATGTTAGGATGCTGCGAGATGAATGGGATGCGGCATGGAGATGAATCTTGATCTTCTTCATCTCCCAGCTTGATACAGCATCCCTACTTAAAGGCATCTCGGACTTAGTCGATTTTTCATAAATTCTAAGAAATTCATATGTTAGGATGCTGCGAGGAGAATGGGATGCTGCATGGAGATGAATCTTGATCTTCTACATCTCCCATCATAATACAGCATCATTACTTAAAGGCATCTCGGACTTAGTCGATTTTTCATAAATTCTAAGAAAAACATATGTTAGGATGCTGGGAGATGAATGGGATGCTGCATGGAGATGAATCTTGATCTTCTTCATCTCCAATCTTAATACAGCATCCCTACTTAAAGGCATCTCGGACTTAGTCGATTTTTCATAAATTCTAAGAAAAACATATGTTAGGATGCTGCGAGACAAATGGGATGCTGCATGGAGATGAATCTTGATCTTCTTCATCTTCCATCTTAATACAGCATCCCTTCCTAAATGCATCTCGGACTTAGTCGATTTTTCATAAAATCTAAGAAATTCATATGTAAGGATGCTGCGAGATGAATGGGATGCTGCATGGAGATGAATCTTGATCTTCTTCATCTCCCATCTTAATACAGCATCCCTACTTAAAGGCATCTCGGACTTAGTCGATTTTTCATAAATTCTAAGAAAAACATATGTTAGGATGCTGGGAGATGAATGGGATGCTGCATGGAGATGAATCTTGATCTTCTTCATCTCCCATCTTAATACAGCATCCCTACTTAAAGGCATCTCGGACTTAGTCGATTTTTCATAAATT
>NW_026525142.1:212500-282500 GCF_943734705.1 Anopheles coustani | reverse complement strand
CTGCGAGATGAATGGGATGCTGCATGGAGATGAATCTTGATCTTCTTCATCTCCCATCCTAATACAGCATCCCTACTTAAAGGCATCTCGGACTTAGTCGATTTTTCATAAATTCTAAGAAATTCATATGTTAGGATGCTGCGAGATGAATGGGATGCTGCATGGAGATGAATCTTGATCTTCTTCATCTCCCATCTTAATACAGCATCCCTACTTAAAAGCATCTCGGACTTAGTCGATTTTTCATAAATTCTAAGAAAAACATATGTAAGGATGCTGCGAGATGAATGGGATGCTGCATGGAGATGAATCTTGATCTTTTTTTCATCTCCCATCTTAATACAGCATCCCTACTTAAAGGCATCTCGGACTTAGTCGATTTTTCATAAATTCATAGAAATTCATATGTTAGGATGCTGCGAGATGAATGGGATGCTGCATGGAGATGAATCTTGATCTCCTACATCTCCCATCTCAATACAGCATCCCTACTTAGAGGCATCTCGGACTTAGTCGATTTTTCATAAATTCTTAGAAAAACATATGTTAGGATGCTGCGAGATGAATGGGATGCTGCATGGAGATGAATCTTGATCTTCTTCATCTCCCATCTCAATACAGCATCCCTACTTACAGGCATCTCGGACTTAGTCGATTTTTCATGAATTCTAAGAAATTCATATGTTAGGATGCTGGGAGATGAATGGGATGCTGCATGAAGATGAATCTTGATCTCCTACATCTCCCATCTTAATGCAGCATCCCTTCTTAAAGGCATCTGGGACTTAGTCGATTTTTCATAAATTCTAAGAAAAACATATGTTAGGATGCTGCGAGGTGAATGGGATGCTGCATGGAGATGAATCTTGATCTTCTTCATCTCCCATCTTAATACAGCATCCCTACTTAAAGGCATCTCGGACTTAGTCGATTTTTCATAAATTCATAGAAATTCATATGTTAGGATGCTGCGAGATGAATGGGATGCTGCATGGAGATGAATCTTGATCTCCTACATCTCCCATCTCAATACAGCATCCCTACTTAGAGGCATCTCGGACTTAGTCGATTTTTCATAAATTCTTAGAAAAACATATGTTAGGATGCTGCGAGATGAATGGGATGCTGCATGGAGATGAATCTTGATCTTCTTCATCTCCCATCTCAATACAGCATCCCTACTTACAGGCATCTCGGACTTAGTCGATTTTTCATGAATTCTAAGAAATTCATATGTTAGGATGCTGGGAGATGAATGGGATGCTGCATGGAGATGAATCTTGATCTTCTTCAGCTCCCATCTTAATAGAGCATCCCTACTTAAATGCATCTCGGACTTAGTCGATTTTTAATAAATTCTAAGAAAAACATATGTAAGGATGCTGCGAGATGAATGGGATGCTGCATGGAGATGAATCTTGATCTTTTTACATCTCCCATCTTAATACAGCATCCCTACTTAAAGCCATCTCGGACTTAGTCGATTTTTCATAAATTCATAGAAATTCATATGTTAGGATGCTTCGAGATGAATGGGATGCTGCATGGAGATGAATCTTGATCTCCTACATCTCCTATCTCAATACAGCATCCCTACTTAAAGCCATCTCGGACTTAGTCGATTTTTCATAAATTCATAGAAATTCATATGTTAGGATGCTGCGAGATGAATGGGATGCTGCATGGAGATGAATCTTGATCTTCTTCATCTCCCATCTCAATACAGCATCCCTACTTACAGGCATCTCGGACTTAGTCGATTTTTCATAAATTCTAAGAAATTCATATGTTAGGATGCTGGGAGATGAATGGGATGCTGCATGGAGATGAATCTTGATCTTCTTCATCTCCCATCTTAATACAGCATCCCTACTTAAATGCATCTCGGACTTAGTCGATTTTTAATAAATTCTAAGAAAAACATATGTAAGGATGCTGCGAGATGAATGGGATGCTGCATAGAGATGAATCTTGATCTTTTTTCATCTCCCATCTCAATACAGCATCCCTACTTAAAGGCATCTCGGACTTAGTCGATTTTTCATAAATTCTAAGAAATTCATATGTAAGGATGCTGCGAGATGAATGGGATGCTGCATGGAGATGAATCTTGATCTCCTACATCTCCCATCTCAATACAGCATCCCTACTTAAAGCCATCTCGGACTTAGTCGATTTTTCATAAATTCTAAGAAATTCATATGTAAGGATGCTGCGAGATGAATGGGATGCTGCATGGAGATGAATTCATATGTTAGGATGCTGCGAGATGAATGGGATGCTGCATGGAGATGAATCTTGATCTCCTACATCTCCCATCTCAATACAGCATCCCTACTTAAAGCCATCTCGGACTTAGTCGATTTTTCATAAATTCTAAGAAGAACATATGTTAGGATGCTGCGAGATGAATGGGATGCTGCATGGAGATGAATCTTGATCTCCTACATCTCCCATCTCAATACAGCATCCCTACTTAAAGGCATCTCGGACTTAGTCGATTTTTCATAAATTCCAAGAAATTCATATGTTAGGATGCTGGGAGATGAATGGGATGCTGCATGGAGATGAATCTTGATCTTCTTCATCTCCCATCTCGATACAGCATCCCTAATTAAAGGCATCTCGGACTAAGTCGATTTTTCATAAATTCTAAGAAAAACATATGTTAGGATGCTGCGAGATGAATGGGATGCTGCATGGAGATGCATCTTGATCTCCTACATCTCCCATCTTAATACAGCATCCCTACTTAAAGCCATCTCGGACTTAGTCGATTTTTCATAAATTCATATAAATTCATATGTTAGGATGCTGGGAGATAAATGGGATGCTGCATGGAGATGCATCTTGATCTCCTACATCTCCCATCTTAATACAGCATCCCTACTTAAAGCCATCTCGGACTTAGTCGATTTTTCATAAATTCTAAGAAATTCATATGTTAGGATGCTGGGAGATGAATGGGATGCTGCATGGAGATGAATCTTGATCTTCTTCATCTCCCATCTTAATACAGCATCCCTACTTAAAGGCATCTCGGACTTAGTCGATTTTTCATAAATTCATAGAAATTCATATGTTAGGATGCTGCGAGATGAATGGGATGCTGCATGGAGATGAATCTTGATCTACTTCATCTCCCATCTTAATACAGCATCCCTACTTAAATGCATCTCGGACTTAGTCGATTTTTCATAAATTCTAAGAAAAACATATGTTAGGATGCTGCGAGATGAATGGGATGCTGCATGGAGATGAATCTTGATCTTCTTCATCTCCCATCTTAATACAGCATCCCTACTTAAAGGCATCGCGGACTTAGTCGATTTTTCATAAATTCTAAGAAATTCATATGTTAGGATGCTGGGAGATGAATGGGATGCTGCATGGAGATGAATCTTGATCTCCTACATCTCCCATCTCAATACAGCATCCCTACTTAAAGGCATCTCGGACTTATTCGATTTTTCATAAATTCATAGAAATTCATATGTTAGGATGCTGGGAGATGAATGGGATGCTGCATGGAGATGAATCTTGATCTTCTCCATCTCCCATCTCAATACAGCATCCCTACTTAAAGGCATCTCGGACTTAGTCGATTTTTCATAAATTCTAAGAAATTCATATGTTAGGATGCTGGGAGATAAATGGGATGCTGCATGGAGATGAATCTTGATCTCCTACATCTCCCATCTCAATACAGCTTCCCTACTTAAAGGCATCTCGGACTTAGTCGATTTTTCATAAATTCATAGAAATTCATATGTTAGGATGCTGGGAGATGAATGGGATGCTGCATGGAGATGAATCTTGATCTTTTTCATCTCCCATCTTAATACAGCATCCCTACTTAAATGCATCTCGGACTTAGTCGATTTTTCATAAATTCTAAGAAATTCATATGTTAGGATGCTGGGAGATGAATGGGATGCTGCATGGAGATGAATCTTGATCTCCTACATCTCCCATCTCAATACAGCATCCCTACCTAAAGGCATCTCGGACTTATTCGATTTTTCATAAATTCATAGAAATTCATATGTTAGGATGCTGGGAGATGAATGGGATGCTGCATGGAGATGAATCTTGATCTTCTCCATCTCCCATCTTAAAACAGCATCCCTACTTAAAGGCATCTCGGACTTATTCGATTTTTCATAAATTCTAAGAAATTCATATGTTAGGATGCTGGGAGATAAATGGGATGCTGCATGGAGATGAATCTTGATCTCCTACATCTCCCATCTCAATACAGCATCCCTACTTAAAGGCATCTCGGACTTAGTCGATTTTTCATAAATTCATAGAAATTCATATGTTAGGATGCTGGGAGATGAATGGGATGCTGCATGGAGATGAATCTTGATCTCCTACATCTCCCATCTTAATACAGCATCCCTACTTCAAGGCATCTCGGACTTAGTCGATTTTTCATAAATTCATAGAAATTCATATGTTAGGATGCTGGGAGATGAATGGGATGCTGCATGGAGATGAATCTTGATCTTCTTCATCTCCCGTCTCAATACAGCATCCCTACTTAAAGGCATCTCGGACTTAGTCGATTTTTCATAAATTCATAGAAATTCATATGTTAGGATGCTGCGAGATGAATGGGATGCTGCATGGAGATGAATCTTGATCTCCTACATCTCTCATCTCAATACAGCATCCCTACTTAAAGGCATCTCGGACTTAGTCGATTTTTCATAAATTCATAGAAATTCATATGTTAGGATGCTGGGAGATGAATGGGATGCTGCATGGAGATGAATCTTGATCTTCTTCATCTCCCATCTTAATACAGCATCCCTACTTGAAGGCATCTCGGACTTAGTCGATTTTTCATAAATTCATAGAAATTCATATGTTAGGATGCTGCGAGATGAATGGGATGCTGCATGCAGATGAATATTGATCTCCTACATCTCCCGTCTCAATACAGCATCCCTACTTAAAGGCATCTCGGACTTAGTCGATTTTTCATAAATTCATAGAAATTCATATGTTAGGATGCTGCGAGATGAATGGGATGCTGCATGGAGATGAATCTTGATCTCCTTCATCTCTCATCTCAATACAGCATCCCTACTTAAAGCCATCTCGGACTTAGTCGATTTTTCATAAATTCATAGAAATTCATATGTAAGGATGCTGGGAGATGAATGGGATGCTGCATGGAGATGAATCTTGATCTCCTACATCTCCCATCTTAATACAGCATCCCTACTTAAAGCCATCTCGGACTTAGTCGATTTTTCATAAATTCATATAAATTCATATGTAAGGATGCTGGGAGATGAATGGGATGCTGCATGGAGATGAATCTTGATCTCCTACATCTCCCGTCTCAATACAGCATCCCTACTTAAAGGCATCTCGGACTTAGTCGATTTTTCATAAATTCATAGAAATTCATATGTTAGGATGCTGGGAGATGAATGAGATGCTGCATGGAGATGAATCTTGATCTTCTTCATCTCCCATCTTAATACAGCATCCCTACTTAAAGGCATCTCGGACTTAGTCGATTTGTCATAAATTCTAAGAAAAACTTATGTTAGGATGCTGCGAGATGAATGGGATGCTGCATGGAGATGAATATTGATCTTCTTCATCTCCCATCTTAATACAGCATCCCTCCTTAAAGGCATCTCGGACCTAGTCGATTTTTCATAAATTCTAAGAAATTCATATGTTAGGATGCTGCGAGATGAATGGGATGCTGCATGGAGATGAATCTTGATCTTCTTCATCTCCCATCTTAATACAGCATCCCTACTTAAATGCATCTCGGACTTAGTCGATTTTTCATAAATTCTAAGAAAAACATATGTTAGGATGCTGCGAGATGAATGGGATGCTGCATGGAGATGAATCTTGATCTTCTTCATCTCCCATCTTAATACAGCATCCCTACTTAAAGGCATCTCGGACTTAGTCGATTTTTCATAAATTCTAAGAAATTCATATGTTAGGATGCTGCGAGATGAATGGGATGCTGCATGGAGATGAATCTGGATCTCCTACATCTCCCATCTCAATACAGCATCCCTACTTAAAGGCATCTCGGACTTAGTCGATTTTTCATAAATTCATAGAAATTCATATGTTAGGATGCTGCGAGATGAATGGGATGCTGCATGGAGATGAATCTTGATCTTCTTCATCTCTCATCTTAATACAGCATCCCTACTTAAAGGCATCTCGGACTTAGTCGATTTTTCATAAATTCTAAGAAAAGCATATGTTAGGATGCTGCGAGATGAATGAGATGCTGCATGGAGATAAATCTTGATCTTCTTCATCTCCCATCTGAATACAGCATCCCTACTTAAAGGCATCTCGGACTTAGCCGATTTTTCATAAAATCTAAGAAAAACATATGTTAAGATGCTGCGAGATGAATGGGATGCTGCATGGAGATGAATCTTGATCTTCTTCATCTCCCATCTGAATACAGCATCCCTACTTAAAGGCATCTCGGACTTAGCCGATTTTTCATAAATTCTAAGAAAAACATATGTTAGGATGCTGCGAGATGAATGGGATGCTGCATGGAGATTAATCTTGATCTTCTTCATCTCCCATCTTAATACAGCATCCCTACTTAAAGGCATCTCGGACTTAGTCGATTGTTCATAAATTCTGAGAAAAACATATGTTAGGATGCTGCGAGCTAAATGGGATGCTGCATGGAGATGAATCTTGATCTTATTCATCTCTCCTCTCAATACAGCATCCCTACTTATAGGCATCTCGGACTTAGTCGATTTTTCATAAATTCTAAGAAAAACATATGTTAGGATGCTGGGAGATGAATGGGATGCTGCATGGAGATGAATCTTGATCTTCTGCATCTCCCATCTCAATACAGCATCCTACTTAAAGGCATCTCGGACTTAGTCGATTTTTCATAAATTCTAAGAAAAACATATGTTAGGATGCTGGGAGATGTATGGGATGCTGCATGGAGATGAATCTTGATCTTCTTCATCTCCGGTCTTAATACAGCATCCCTACTTAAAGGCATCTCAGACTTAGTCGATTTTTCATAAATTCTAAGAAAAACATATGTTAAGATGCTGCGAGCTAAATGGGATGCTGCATGGAGATGAATCTTGATCTTATTCATCTCTCCTCTCAATACAGCATCCCTACTTATAGGCATCTCGGACTTAGTCGATTTTTCATAAATTCTAAGAAAAACATATGTTAGGATGCTGGGAGATGAATGGGATGCTGCATGGAGATGAATCTTGATCTTCTGCATCTCCCATCTCAATACAGCATCCTACTTAAAGGCATCTCGGACTTAGTCGATTTTTCATAAATTCTAAGAAAAACATATGTTAGGATGCTGGGAGATGTATGGGATGCTGCATGGAGATGAATCTTGATCTTCTTCATCTCCGGTCTTAATACAGCATCCCTACTTAAAGGCATCTCGGACTCAGTCGATTTTTCATAAATTCTAAGAAAAGCATATGTTAGGATGCTGCGAGATGAATGAGATGCTGCATGGAGATGAATCTTGATCTTCTTCATCTCCCATCTTAATACAGCATCCCTACTTAAGGGCATCTCGGACTTAGTCGATTTGTCATAAATTCTAAGAAAAACATATGTTAGGATGCTGCGGGATGAATGGGATGCTGCATGGAGATGAATCTTGATCTTCTTCATCTCCCATCTTAATACAGCATCCCTACTTAAAGGCATCTCGGACTTAGTCGATTTTTCATAAATTCTAAGAAAAACATATGTTAGGATGCTGCGAGATGAATGGGATGCTGCATGCAGATGAATCTTGATCTTCTTCATCTCCCATCTTAATACAGCATCCCTACTTAAATGCATCTCGGACTTAGTCGATTTTTCATAAATTCTAAGAAAAACATATGTTAGGATGCTGCGAGATGAATGGGATGCTGCATGGAGATGAATCTTGATCTTCTTCATCTCCCATCTTAATACAGCATCCCTACTTAAAGGCATCTCGGACTTAGTCGATTTTTCATAAATTCTTAGAAAAACATATGTTTGGATGCTGCGAGATGAATGGGATGCTGCATGGAGATGAATCATGATCTTCTGCATCTCCCATCTCAATACAGCATCCCTACTTAAAGGCATCTCGGACTTAGTCGATTTTTCATAAATTCTACGAAAAACATATGTTAGGATGCTGAGAGATGAATGGGATGCTGCATGTAGATAAATCTTGATCTTCTTCATCTCCCATCTCAAAACAGCATCCCTACTTAAAGGCATCTCGGACTTAGTCGATTTTTCATAAATTCTAAGAAAAACATATGTTATGATGCTGGGAGATGAATGGGATGCTGCATGGAGATGAATCTTGATCTCCTACATCTCCCATCTTAATACAGCATCCCTACTTAAAGCCATCTCGGACTTAGTCGATTTTTCATAAATTCTAAGAAATTCATATGTCAGGATGCTGGGAGATGAATGGGATGCTGCATGGAGATGAATCTTGATCTCCTACATCGCTCATCTCAATACAGCATCCTTACTTAAAGCCATCTCGGACTTAGTCGATTTTTCATAAATTCTAAGAAAAACATATGTTAGGATGCTGCGAGATGAATGGGATGCTGCATGGAGATGAATCTTGATCTTCTTCATCTCCCATCTTAATACAGCATCCCTACTTAGAGGCATCTCGGACTTAGTCGATTTTTCACAAATTCTCAGAAAAACATAAGTTAGGATGCTGCGAGATGAATGGGATGCTGCATGGAGATGAATCTTGATCTTCTTCATCTCCCATTTTAATACAGCATCCCTACTTAAAGGCACCTCGGACTTAGTCAATTTTTCATAAATTCTAAGAAAAACATATGTTAGGATGCTGCGAGATGAATGGGATGCTGCATGGAGATGAATCTTGATCTTCTTCATCTCCCATCTTAATACAGCATCCCTACTTAAAGGCATCTCGGACTTAGTCGATTTTTCATAAATTCTAAGAAAAACATATGTTAGGATGCTGCGAGATGAATAAGATGCTGCATGGAGATGAATTTTGATCTCCTACATCTCCCATCTCAATACAGCATCCCTACTTAAAGGCATCTCGGACTTAGTCGATTTTTCATACATTGTAAGAAAAACATATGTAAGGATTCTGCGAGATGAATGGGATGCTGCATGGAGATGAATCTTGATCTATTTCATCTCCCATCTTAATACAGCATCCCTTCTTAAAGGCATCTCGGACTTAGTCGATTTTTCATAAATTCTAAGAAAAACATATGTTAGGATGCTCCGAGATGAATGAGATGCTGCATGGAGATGAATCTTGATCTTCTTCATCTCCCATCTTAATACAGCATCCCTACGTAAAGGCATCTCGGACTTAGTCGATTTTTCATAAATTCTAAGAAATTGATATGTTAGGATGCTGGGAGATGAATGGGATGCTGCATGGAGATGAATCTTGATCTTCTTCATCTCCCATCTCAATACAGCTTCCCTACTTAAAGGCATCTCGGACTTAGTCGATTTTTCATAAATTCATAGAAATTCATATGTTAGGATGCTGCGAGATGAATGGGATGCTGCATGGAGATGAATCTTGATCTCCTACATCTCTCATCTCAATACAGCATCCCTACTTAAAGCCATCTCGGACTTAGTCGATTTTTCATAAATTCATAGAAATTCATATGTTGGGATGCTGCGAGATGAAGGGGTAGCTGCATGGAGATGAATCTTGACCTTCTTCATCTCCCATCTTAATACAGCATCCCTACTTAAAGGCATCTCGGACTTAGTCGATTTTTCATAAATTCTAAGAAATTCATATGTAAGGATGCTGCGAGATGAATGGGATGCTGCATGGAGATGAATCTTGATCTCCTACATCTCCCATCCCAACACAGCATCCCTACTTAAAGCCATCTCGGTCTTAGTCGATTTTTCATAAATTCTAAGAAAAACATATGTAAGGATGCTGCGAGATGAATGGGATGCTGCATGGAGATGAATCTTGATCTTATTCATCTACCATCTTAATACAGCATCCCTACTTAAAGGCATCTCGGACTTAATCGATTTTTCATAAATTCTAAGAAAAACATATGTTACGATGCTGGGAGATGAATGGGATGCTGCATGGAGATGCATCTTGATCTTCTTCATCTCCCATCTTAATACAGCATCCCTACTTAAAGGCATCTCGGACTTAGTCGATTTTTCATAAATTCTAAGAAATTGATATGTTAGGATGCTGGGAGATGAATGGGATGCTGCATGGAGATGAATCTTGATCTTCTTCATCTCCCATCTCAATACAGCATCCCTACTTAAAGGCATCTCGGACTTAGTCGATTTTTCATAAATTCTAAGAAATTCATATGTTAGGATGCTGCGAGATGAGTGGGATGCTGCATGGAGATGAATCTTGATCTATTTCATCTCCCATCTTAATACAGCATCCCTTCTTAAAGGCATCTCGGACTTAGTCGATTTTTCATAAATTCTAAGAAAAACATATGTTAGGATGCTCCGAGCTGAATGAGATGCTGCATGGAGATGAATCTTGATCTTCTTCATCTCCCATCTTAATACAGCATCCCTTCTTAAAGGCACCTCGGACTTAGTCGATTTTTCATAAATTCTAAGAAAATCATATGTTAGGATGCTGCGAGATGAATGAGATGCTGCATTGAGATGAATCTTGATCTTCTTCATCTCCCATCTCAATACAGCATCCCTACTTAAAGGCATCTCGGACTTAGTCGATTTTTCATAAATTCTAAGAAAAACATATGTTAGGATGCTGCGAGATGAATGGGATGCTGCATGGGGATGAATCTTGATCTTCTTCATCTCCCATCCGTATACAGCATCCCTACTTAAAAGGCATCTCGGACTTAGTCGATTTTTCATAAATTCTAAGAAAAACATATGTTAGGATGCTGCGAAATTAATAAGATGCTGCATGGAGATGAATCTTGATCTTCTTCATCTCCCATCTCAATACAGCATCCCTACTTGAAGGCATCTCGGACTTAGTCGATTTTTCATAAATTCTAAGAAATTCATATGTTAGGATGCTGCGAGATAAATGGGATGCTGCCTGGAGATGGATCTTGATCTCCTACATCTCCCATCTCAATACAGCATTCCTACTTAAAGCCATCTCGGACTTAGTCGATTTTTCATAAATTCTAAGAAATTGATATGTTAGGATGCTGCGAGATGAATGGGATGCTGCCTGGAGATGCATCTTGATCTCCTACATCTCCCATCTTAATACAGCATCCCTACTTAAAGCCATCTCGGACTTAGTCGATTTTTCATAAATTCTGAGAAAAACATATGTTAGGATGCTGGGAGACGAATGGGATGCTGCATGGAGATGAATCTTGATCTTCTTCATCTCCCATCTTAGTACAGCATCCCTACTTGAAGGCATCTCGGACTTAGTCGATTTTTCATAAATTCTAAGAAATTCATACGTTAGGATGCTGGGAGATGAATGAAATGCTGCATGGAGATGAATCTGGATCTCCTACATCTCCCATCTCAATACAGCATCCCTACTTAAAGGCATCTCGGACTTAGTCGATTTTTCATAAATTCATAGAAATTCATATGTTAGGATGCTGCGAGATGAATGGGATGCTGCATGGAGATGAATCTTGATCTTCTTCATCTCCCATCTTAATACAGCATCCCTACTTACAGGCATCTCGGAGTCAGTCGATTTTTCATAACTTCTAAGTAAAACATATGTTAGGATGCTGCGAGATGAATGAGATGCTGCATGGAGATGAATCTTGATCTTCTTCATCTCCCATCTTAATACAGCATCCCTACTTAAAGGCATCTCGGACTTAGTCGATTTTTCATAAATTCTTAGAAAAACATATGTTTGGATGCTGCGAGATGAATGGGATGCTGCATGGAGATGAATCATGATCTTCTGCATCTCCCATCTCAATACAGCATCCCTACTTAAAGGCATCTCGGACTTAGTCGATTTTTCATAAATTCTAAGAAATTCATATGTTAGGATGCTGCGAGATGAGTGGGATGCTGCATGGAGATGAATCTTGATCTATTTCATCTCCCATCTTAATACAGCATCCCTTCTTAAAGGCATCTCGGACTTAGTCGATTTTTCATAAATTCTAAGAAAAACATATGTTAGGATGCTCCGAGCTGAATGAGATGCTGCATGGAGATGAATCTTGATCTTCTTCATCTCCCATCTTAATACAGCATCCCTTCTTAAAGGCACCTCGGACTTAGTCGATTTTTCATAAATTCTAAGAAAATCATATGTTAGGATGCTGCGAGATGAATGAGATGCTGCATTGAGATGAATCTTGATCTTCTTCATCTCCCATCTCAATACAGCATCCCTACTTAAAGGCATCTCGGACTTAGTCGATTTTTCATAAATTCTAAGAAAAACATATGTTAGGATGCTGCGAGATGAATGGGATGCTGCATGGGGATGAATCTTGATCTTCTTCATCTCCCATCCGTATACAGCATCCCTACTTAAAAGGCATCTCGGACTTAGTCGATTTTTCATAAATTCTAAGAAAAACATATGTTAGGATGCTGCGAAATTAATAAGATGCTGCATGGAGATGAATCTTGATCTTCTTCATCTCCCATCTCAATACAGCATCCCTACTTGAAGGCATCTCGGACTTAGTCGATTTTTCATAAATTCTAAGAAATTCATATGTTAGGATGCTGCGAGATAAATGGGATGCTGCCTGGAGATGGATCTTGATCTCCTACATCTCCCATCTCAATACAGCATTCCTACTTAAAGCCATCTCGGACTTAGTCGATTTTTCATAAATTCTAAGAAATTGATATGTTAGGATGCTGCGAGATGAATGGGATGCTGCCTGGAGATGCATCTTGATCTCCTACATCTCCCATCTTAATACAGCATCCCTACTTAAAGCCATCTCGGACTTAGTCGATTTTTCATAAATTCTGAGAAAAACATATGTTAGGATGCTGCGAGATGAATGGGATGCTGCATGGAGATGAATCTTGATCTTCTTCATCTCCCATCTTAATACAGCATCCCTACTTAAAGGCATCTCGGACTTAGTCGATTTATCATAAATTCTAAGAAAAACATATGTTAGGATGATGCGAGATGAATGGGATGCTGCATGGAGATGAATCTTGATCTTCTCCATCTCCCATCTTAATACAGCATCCCTACTTAAAGGCATCTCGGACTTAGTCGATTTTTCATAAATTCTAAGAAATTCATATGTTAGGATGCTGGGAGATGAATGGGATGCTGCATGGAGATGAATCTTGATCTCCTACATCTCCCATCTCAATACAGCATCCCTACTTAAAGGCATCTCGGACTTAGTCGATTTTTCATAAATTCTAAGAAATTCATATATTAGGATGCTGCGAGATGAATGGGATGCTGCATGGAGATGAATCTTGATCTTCTTCATCTCCCATCTTAATTCAGCATCCCTACTTAAAGGCATCTCGGACTTAGTCGATTTTTCATGAATTCATAGAAATTCATATGTTAGGAAGCTGCGAGATGAATGAGATGCTGCATGGAGATGAATCTTGATCTTATTCATCTCCCATCTTATTACAGCATCCCTACTTAAAGGCATCTCGGACTTAGTCGATTTTTCATAAATTCTAAGAAATTCATATATTAGGATGCTGCGAGATGAATGGGATGCTGCATGGAGATGAATCTTGATCTTCTTCATCTCCCATCTTAATTCAGCATCCCTACTTAAAGGCATCTCGGACTAAGTCGATTTTTCATTAATTCTAAGAAATTCATATGTTAGGATGCTGCAAGATGAATGGGATGCTGCATGGAGATGAATCTTGATCTTCTTCATCTCCCATCTTAATACAGCATCCCTACTTAAAGGCATCTCGGACTTAGTCGATTTTTCATAAATTATAGGAAATTCATATGTTTGGATGCTGCGAGATGAATGGGATGCTGCATGTAGATGAATCTTGATCTTCTACATCTCCCATCTCAAAACAGCATCCCTACTTAAAGGCATCTCGGACTTAGTCAATTTTTCATAAATTCTAAGAAAAACATATGTTATGAAGCTGCGAGATGAATGGGATGCTGCATTGAGATGAATCTTGATCTTATTCATCTCCCATCTCAATACAGCATCCCTACTTAATTCATCTCGGACTTAGTCGATTTTTCATAAATTCTAAGAAATTCATATGTTAGGATGCTGCAAGATGAATGGGATGCTGCATGGAGATGTATCTTGATCTTCTTCATCTCCCATCTTAATACAGCATCCCTACTTAAAGGCATCTCGGACTTAGTCGATTTTTCATAAATTCTAAGAAATTCATATGTTAGGATGCTGCGAGATGAATGGGATGCTGCATGGAGATGTATCTTGATCTTCTTCATCTCCCATCTTAATACAGCATCCCTACTTAAAGGCATCTCGGACTTAGTCGAAATTTCATAAATTCTAAGAAATTCATATGTTAGGATGCTGCGAGATGAATGGGATGCTGCATGGAGATGAATCTTGATCTCCTACATCTCCCATCTTTATACAGCATCCCTACTTAAAGGCATCTCGGACTTAGGCGATTTTTCATAAATTCATAGAAATTCATATGTTAGGATGATGCGAGATGAATGGGATGCTGCATGGAGATGAATCTTGATCTTCTCCATCTCCCATCTTAATACAGCATCCCTACTTAAAGGCATCTCGGACTTAGTCGATTTTTCATAAATTCTAAGAAATTCATATGTTAGGATGCTGGGAGATGAATGGGATGCTGCATGGAGATGAATCTTGATCTCCTACATCTCCCATCTCAATACAGCATCCCTACTTAAAGGCATCTCTTACTTAGTCGATTTTTCATAAATTCATAGAAATTCATATGTTAGGATGATGCGAGATGATTGGGATGCTGCATGGAGATGAATCTTGATCTTCTTCATCTCCCATCTCAATACAGCATCCCTACTTAAAGGCATCTCGGACTTAGTCGATTTATCATAAATTCTAAGAAAAACATATGTTAGGATGCTGAGAGATGAATGGGATGCTGCATGGAGATGAATCTTGATCTTCTTCATCTCCCATCTTAATTCAGCATCCCTACTTAAAGGCATCTCGGACTTAGTCGATTTTTCATAAATTCTAAGAAATTCATATGTTAGGATGCTGCGAGATGAATGGGATGCTGCATGGAGATGAATCTTGATCTTCTCCATCTCCCATCTTAATACAGCATCCCTACTTAAAGGCATCTCGGACTTAGTCGATTTTTCATAAATTCTAAGAAATTCATATGTTAGGATGCTGGGAGATGAATGGGATGCTGCATGGAGATGAATCTTGATCTCCTACATCTCCCATCTCAATACAGCATCCCTACTTAAAGGCATCTCGGACTTAGTCGATTTTTCATAAATTCTAAGAAATTCATATATTAGGATGCTGCGAGATGAATGGGATGCTGCATGGAGATGAATCTTGATCTTCTTCATCTCCCATCTTAATTCAGCATCCCTACTTAAAGGCATCTCGGACTTAGTCGATTTTTCATGAATTCATAGAAATTCATATGTTAGGAAGCTGCGAGATGAATGAGATGCTGCATGGAGATGAATCTTGATCTTATTCATCTCCCATCTTATTACAGCATCCCTACTTAAAGGCATCTCGGACTTAGTCGATTTTTCATAAATTCTAAGAAATTCATATATTAGGATGCTGCGAGATGAATGGGATGCTGCATGGAGATGTATCTTGATCTTCTTCATCTCCCATCTTAATACAGCATCCCTACTTAAAGGCATCTCGGACTTAGTCGAAATTTCATAAATTCTAAGAAATTCATATGTTAGGATGCTGCGAGATGAATGGGATGCTGCATGGAGATGAATCTTGATCTCCTACATCTCCCATCTTTATACAGCATCCCTACTTAAAGGCATCTCGGACTTAGGCGATTTTTCATAAATTCATAGAAATTCATATGTTAGGATGATGCGAGATGAATGGGATGCTGCATGGAGATGAATCTTGATCTTCTCCATCTCCCATCTTAATACAGCATCCCTACTTAAAGGCATCTCGGACTTAGTCGATTTTTCATAAATTCTAAGAAATTCATATGTTAGGATGCTGGGAGATGAATGGGATGCTGCATGGAGATGAATCTTGATCTCCTACATCTCCCATCTCAATACAGCATCCCTACTTAAAGGCATCTCTTACTTAGTCGATTTTTCATAAATTCATAGAAATTCATATGTTAGGATGATGCGAGATGATTGGGATGCTGCATGGAGATGAATCTTGATCTTCTTCATCTCCCATCTCAATACAGCATCCCTACTTAAAGGCATCTCGGACTTAGTCGATTTATCATAAATTCTAAGAAAAACATATGTTAGGATGCTGAGAGATGAATGGGATGCTGCATGGAGATGAATCTTGATCTTCTTCATCTCCCATCTTAATACAGCATCCCTACTTAAAGGCATCTCGGACTTAGTCGATTTATCATAAATTCTAAGAAAAACATATGTTAGGATGATGCGAGATGAATGGGATGCTGCATGGAGATGAATCTTGATCTTCTCCATCTCCCATCTTAATACAGCATCCCTACTTAAAGGCATCTCGGACTTAGTCGATTTTTCATAAATTCTAAGAAATTCATATGTTAGGATGCTGGGAGATGAATGGGATGCTGCATGGAGATGAATCTTGATCTCCTACATCTCCCATCTCAATACAGCATCCCTACTTAAAGGCATCTCGGACTTAGTCGATTTTTCATAAATTCTAAGAAATTCATATATTAGGATGCTGCGAGATGAATGGGATGCTGCATGGAGATGAATCTTGATCTTCTTCATCTCCCATCTTAATTCAGCATCCCTACTTAAAGGCATCTCGGACTTAGTCGATTTTTCATGAATTCATAGAAATTCATATGTTAGGAAGCTGCGAGATGAATGAGATGCTGCATGGAGATGAATCTTGATCTTATTCATCTCCCATCTTATTACAGCATCCCTACTTAAAGGCATCTCGGACTTAGTCGATTTTTCATAAATTCTAAGAAATTCATATGTTAGGATGCTGCGAGATGAATGGGATGCTGCATGGAGATGAATCTTGATCTTCTCCATCTCCCATCTTAATACAGCATCCCTACTTAAAGGCATCTCGGACTTAGTCGATTTTTCATAAATTCTAAGAAATTCATATGTTAGGATGCTGCGAGATGAATGGGATGCTGCATGGAGATGAATCTTGATCTTCTCCATCTCCCATCTTAATACAGCATCCCTACTTAAAGGCATCTCGGACTTAGTCGATTTTTCATAAATTCTAAGAAATTCATATGTTAGGATGCTGGGAGATGAATGGGATGCTGCATGGAGATGAATCTTGATCTCCTACATCTCCCATCTCAATACAGCATCCCTACTTAAAGGCATCTCGGACTTAGTCGATTTTTCATAAATTCTAAGAAATTCATATATTAGGATGCTGCGAGATGAATGGGATGCTGCATGGAGATGAATCTTGATCTTCTTCATCTCCCATCTTAATTCAGCATCCCTACTTAAAGGCATCTCGGACTTAGTCGATTTTTCATGAATTCATAGAAATTCATATGTTAGGAAGCTGCGAGATGAATGAGATGCTGCATGGAGATGAATCTTGATCTTATTCATCTCCCATCTTATTACAGCATCCCTACTTAAAGGCATCTCGGACTTAGTCGATTTTTCATAAATTCTAAGAAATTCATATGTTAGGATGCTGCGAGATGAATGGGATGCTGCATGGAGATGTATCTTGATCTTCTTCATCTCCCATCTTAATACAGCATCCCTACTTAAAGGCATCTCGGACTTAGTCGAAATTTCATAAATTCTAAGAAATTCATATGTTAGGATGCTGCGAGATGAATGGGATGCTGCATGGAGATGAATCTTGATCTCCTACATCTCCCATCTTTATACAGCATCCCTACTTAAAGGCATCTCGGACTTAGGCGATTTTTCATAAATTCATAGAAATTCATATGTTAGGATGATGCGAGATGAATGGGATGCTGCATGGAGATGAATCTTGATCTTCTCCATCTCCCATCTTAATACAGCATCCCTACTTAAAGGCATCTCGGACTTAGTCGATTTTTCATAAATTCTAAGAAATTCATATGTTAGGATGCTGGGAGATGAATGGGATGCTGCATGGAGATGAATCTTGATCTCCTACATCTCCCATCTCAATACAGCATCCCTACTTAAAGGCATCTCTTACTTAGTCGATTTTTCATAAATTCATAGAAATTCATATGTTAGGATGATGCGAGATGATTGGGATGCTGCATGGAGATGAATCTTGATCTTCTTCATCTCCCATCTCAATACAGCATCCCTACTTAAAGGCATCTCGGACTTAGTCGATTTATCATAAATTCTAAGAAAAACATATGTTAGGATGCTGAGAGATGAATGGGATGCTGCATGGAGATGAATCTTGATCTTCTTCATCTCCCATCTTAATACAGCATCCCTACTTAAAGGCATCTCGGACTTAGTCGATTTATCATAAATTCTAAGAAAAACATATGTTAGGATGATGCGAGATGAATGGGATGCTGCATGGAGATGAATCTTGATCTTCTCCATCTCCCATCTTAATACAGCATCCCTACTTAAAGGCATCTCGGACTTAGTCGATTTTTCATAAATTCTAAGAAATTCATATGTTAGGATGCTGGGAGATGAATGGGATGCTGCATGGAGATGAATCTTGATCTCCTACATCTCCCATCTCAATACAGCATCCCTACTTAAAGGCATCTCGGACTTAGTCGATTTTTCATAAATTCTAAGAAATTCATATATTAGGATGCTGCGAGATGAATGGGATGCTGCATGGAGATGAATCTTGATCTTCTTCATCTCCCATCTTAATTCAGCATCCCTACTTAAAGGCATCTCGGACTTAGTCGATTTTTCATGAATTCATAGAAATTCATATGTTAGGAAGCTGCGAGATGAATGAGATGCTGCATGGAGATGAATCTTGATCTTATTCATCTCCCATCTTATTACAGCATCCCTACTTAAAGGCATCTCGGACTTAGTCGATTTTTCATAAATTCTAAGAAATTCATATATTAGGATGCTGCGAGATGAATGGGATGCTGCATGGAGATGAATCTTGATCTTCTTCATCTCCCATCTTAATTCAGCATCCCTACTTAAAGGCATCTCGGACTAAGTCGATTTTTCATTAATTCTAAGAAATTCATATGTTAGGATGCTGCAAGATGAATGGGATGCTGCATGGAGATGAATCTTGATCTTCTTCATCTCCCATCTTAATACAGCATCCCTACTTAAAGGCATCTCGGACTTAGTCGATTTTTCATAAATTATAGGAAATTCATATGTTTGGATGCTGCGAGATGAATGGGATGCTGCATGTAGATGAATCTTGATCTTCTACATCTCCCATCTCAAAACAGCATCCCTACTTAAAGGCATCTCGGACTTAGTCAATTTTTCATAAATTCTAAGAAAAACATATGTTATGAAGCTGCGAGATGAATGGGATGCTGCATTGAGATGAATCTTGATCTTATTCATCTCCCATCTCAATACAGCATCCCTACTTAATTCATCTCGGACTTAGTCGATTTTTCATAAATTCTAAGAAATTCATATGTTAGGATGCTGCAAGATGAATGGGATGCTGCATGGAGATGAATCTTGATCTTCTTCATCTCCCATCTTAATACAGCATCCCTACTTAAAGGCATCTCGGACTTAGTCGATTTTTCATAAATTCTAAGAAATTCATATGTTAGGATGCTGCGAGATGAATGGGATGCTGCATGGAGATGTATCTTGATCTTCTTCATCTCCCATCTTAATACAGCATCCCTACTTAAAGGCATCTCGGACTTAGTCGAAATTTCATAAATTCTAAGAAATTCATATGTTAGGATGCTGCGAGATGAATGGGATGCTGCATGGAGATGAATCTTGATCTCCTACATCTCCCATCTTTATACAGCATCCCTACTTAAAGGCATCTCGGACTTAGGCGATTTTTCATAAATTCATAGAAATTCATATGTTAGGATGCTGGGAGATGAATAGGATGCTGCATGGAGATGAATCTTGATCTCCTACATCTCCCATCTTAATACAGCATCCCTACTTAGAGGCATCTCGGACTTAGTCGATTTTTCATAAATTCTAAGAAATTCATATATTAGGATGCTGCGAGATGAATGGGATGCTGCATGGAGATGAATCTTGATCTTCTTCATCTCCCATCTTAATACAGCATCCCTACTTAAAGGCATCTCGGACTTAGTCGATTTATCATAAATTCTAAGAAAAACATATGTTAGGATGATGCGAGATGAATGGGATGCTGCATGGAGATGAATCTTGATCTTCTCCATCTCCCATCTTAATACAGCATCCCTACTTAAAGGCATCTCGGACTTAGTCGATTTTTCATAAATTCTAAGAAATTCATATGTTAGGATGCTGGGAGATGAATGGGATGCTGCATGGAGATGAATCTTGATCTCCTACATCTCCCATCTCAATACAGCATCCCTACTTAAAGGCATCTCTTACTTAGTCGATTTTTCATAAATTCATAGAAATTCATATGTTAGGATGATGCGAGATGATTGGGATGCTGCATGGAGATGAATCTTGATCTTCTTCATCTCCCATCTTAATACAGCATCCCTACTTAAAGGCATCTCGGACTTAGTCGATTTATCATAAATTCTAAGAAAAACATATGTTAGGATGCTGAGAGATGAATGGGATGCTGCATGGAGATGAATCTTGATCTTCTTCATCTCCCATCTTAATTCAGCATCCCTACTTAAAGGCATCTCGGACTTAGTCGATTTTTCATAAATTCTAAGAAATTCATATGTTAGGATGCTGCGAGATGAATGGGATGCTGCATGGAGATGAATCTTGATCTTCTTCATCTCCCATCTTAATACAGCATCACTACTTAAAGGCATCTCGGCCTTAGTCGATTTTTCATAAATTCTAAGAAATTCATATGTTAGGATGCTGCGAAATGAATGGGATGCTGCATGGTGATGAATCTTGATCTTCTTCATCTCCCATCTTAATACAGCATCCCTACTTAAAGGCATCTCGGACTTAGTCGATTTTTCATGAATTCTAAGAAATTCATATGTTAGGATGTTGCGAGATGAATGGGATGCTGCATGGAGATGAATCTTGATCTTCTTCATCTCCCATCTCAATACAGCATCCCTACTTAAAGGCATCTCAGACTTAGTCGATTTTTCATACATTCTAAGAAATTCATATGTTAGGATGCTGCGAGATGAATGGGATGCGGCATGGAGATGAATCTTGATCTTCTTCATCTCCCAGCTTGATACAGCATCCCTACTTAAAGGCATCTCGGACTTAGTCGATTTTTCATAAATTCTAAGAAATTCATATGTTAGGATGCTGCGAGGAGAATGGGATGCTGCATGGAGATGAATCTTGATCTTCTACATCTCCCATCATAATACAGCATCCCTACTTAAAGGCATCTCGGACTTAGTCGATTTTTCATAAATTCTAAGAAAAACATATGTTAGGATGCTGGGAGATGAATGGGATGCTGCATGGAGATGAATCTTGATCTTCTTCATCTCCAATCTTAATACAGCATCCCTACTTAAAGGCATCTCGGACTTAGTCGATTTTTCATAAATTCTAAGAAAAACATATGTTAGGATGCTGCGAGACAAATGGGATGCTGCATGGAGATGAATCTTGATCTTCTTCATCTTCCATCTTAATACAGCATCCCTTCCTAAATGCATCTCGGACTTAGTCGATTTTTCATAAAATCTAAGAAATTCATATGTAAGGATGCTGCGAGATGAATGGGATGCTGCATGGAGATGAATCTTGATCTTCTTCATCTCCCATCTTAATACAGCATCCCTACTTAAAGGCATCTCGGACTTAGTCGATTTTTCATAAATTCTAAGAAAAACATATGTTAGGATGCTGGGAGATGAATGGGATGCTGCATGGAGATGAATCTTGATCTTCTTCATCTCCCATCTTAATACAGCATCCCTACTTAAAGGCATCTCGGACTTAGTCGATTTTTCATAAATTCTAAGAAATTTATATGTTAGCATGCTGCGAGATGAATGGGATGCTGCATGGAGATGAATCTTGATCTTCTTCATCTCCCATCTCAATAAAGCATCCCTTCTTAAACGCATCTCGGACTTAGTCGATTTTGCATAAATTCTAAGAAAAACATATGTTAGGATGCTGCGAGATGAATGGGATGCTGCATGAAGATGAATCTTGATCTCCTACATCTCCCATCTCAATACAGCATCCCTACTTAAAGGCATCTCGGACTTAGTCGATTTTTCATAAATTCTAAGAAAAACATATGTTAGGATGCTGCGAGATGTATGGGATGCTGCATGGAGATGAATCTTGATCTCCTTCATCTCCCATCTCAATACAGCATCCCTATTTAAAGGCATCTCGGACTTAGTCGATTTTACATAAATTCTAAGAAATTCATATGTAAGGATGCTGCGAGATGTATGGGATGCTGCATGGAGATGAATCTTGATCTTCTTCATCTCCCATCTTAATACAGCATCCCTGTTTAAAGGCATCTCGGACTAAGTCGATTTTTCATAAATTCTAAGAAAAACATATGTTAGGATGCTGCGAGATGAATGGGATGCTGCATGAAGATGAATCTTGATCTCCTACATCTCCCATCTCAATACAGCATCCCTACTTAAAGGCATCTCGGACTTAGTCGATTTTTCATAAATTCTAAGAAATTCATTTGTTAGGATGCTGCGAGATGAATGGGATGCTGCATGGAGATGAATCTTGATCTTCTTCATCTCCCATCTCAATAAAGCATCCCTTCTTAAACGCATCTCGGACTTAGTCGATTTTGCATAAATTCTAAGAAAAACATATGTTAGGATGCTGGGAGATGAATGGGATGCTGCATGGAGATGAATCTTGATCTCCTACATCTCCCATCTCAATACAGCATCCCTACTTAAAGGCATCTCGGACTTAGTCGATTTTTCATAAATTCTAAGAAATTCATATGTAAGGATGCTGCGAGATGCATGGGATGCTGCATGGAGATGAATCTTGATCTTCTTCATCTCCCGTCTTAATACAGCATCCCTGTTTAAAGGCATCTCAGACTTAGTCGATTTTTCATAGATTCTAAGAAAAACATATGTTAGGATGCTGCGAGATGTATGGGATGCTGCATGGAGATGAATCTTGATCTCCTTCATCTCCCATCTCAATACAGCATCCCTACTTAAAGGCATCTCAGACTTAGTCGATTTTTCATAAATTCTAAGAAATTCATATGTAAGGATGCTGGGAGATGAATGGGATGCTGCATGGAGGTGAATCTTGATCTCCTACATCTCCCATCTCAATACAGCATCCCTACTTAAAGGCATCTCGGACTTAGTCGATTTTTCATAAATTCTAAGAAAAACATATGTTAGGATGCTGGGAGATGAATGGGATGCTGCATGGAGATGAATCTTGATCTTCTTCATCTTCCATCTCAATACAGCATCCCTACTTAAAGGCATCTCGGACTTAGTCGATTTTTCATAAATTCTAAGAAAAACATATGTTAGGATGATGCGAGATGAATGGGATGCTGCATGGAGATGAATCTTGATCTTCTCCATCTCCCATCTTAATACAGCATCCCTACTTAAAGGCATCTCGGACTTAGTCGATTTTTCATAAATTCTAAGAAAAACATATGTAAGGATGCTGCGAGATGAAAAGGATGCTGCATGGAGATTAATCTTGATCTTTTACATCTCCCATCTTAGAACAGCATCCCTACTTAAAGGCATCTCGGACTTAGTCGATTTTTCATAAATTCTAAGAAAAACATATGTTAGGATGCTGGGAGATGAATGGGATGCTGCATGGAGATGAATCTTGATCTTCTTCATCTTCCATCTCAATACAGCATCCCTACTTAAAGGCATCTCGGACTTAGTCGATTTTTCATAAATTCTAAGAAAAACATATGTTAGGATGATGCGAGATGAATGGGATGCTGCATGGAGATGAATCTTGATCTTCTTCATCTCCCATCTTAATACAGCATCCCTGCTTAAAGGCATCTCGGACTTAGTCGATTTTTCATAAATTCTAAGAAAAACATATGTAAGGATGATGCGAGACAAATGGGATGCTGCATGGAGATGAATCTTGATCTTCTTCATCTCCCATTTTAATACAGCATCCCTTCTTAAAGGCATTTCGGACTTAGACGATTTTTCATAAATTCTCAGAAATTCATATGTTAGGATGCTGCGAGATGAATAAGATGCTGCACGGAGATGAATCTTGATCTTCTTCATCTCCCATCTTAATTCTTAATTTCCCCCATGAATTCTAAGAAATTCATATGTTAGGATGTTGCGAGATGAATGGGATGCTGCATGGAGATGAATCTTGATCTTCTTCATCTCCCATCTCAATACAGCATCCCTACTTAAAGGCATCTCAGACTTAGTCGATTTTTCATACATTCTAAGAAATTCATATGTTAGGATGCTGCGAGATGAATGGGATGCGGCATGGAGATGAATCTTGATCTTCTTCATCTCCCAGCTTGATACAGCATCCCTACTTAAAGGCATCTCGGACTTAGTCGATTTTTCATAAATTCTAAGAAATTCATATGTTAGGATGCTGCGAGGAGAATGGGATGCTGCATGGAGATGAATCTTGATCTTCTACATCTCCCATCATAATACAGCATCATTACTTAAAGGCATCTCGGACTTAGTCGATTTTTCATAAATTCTAAGAAAAACATATGTTAGGATGCTGGGAGATGAATGGGATGCTGCATGGAGATGAATCTTGATCTTCTTCATCTCCAATCTTAATACAGCATCCCTACTTAAAGGCATCTCGGACTTAGTCGATTTTTCATAAATTCTAAGAAAAACATATGTTAGGATGCTGCGAGACAAATGGGATGCTGCATGGAGATGAATCTTGATCTTCTTCATCTTCCATCTTAATACAGCATCCCTTCCTAAATGCATCTCGGACTTAGTCGATTTTTCATAAAATCTAAGAAATTCATATGTAAGGATGCTGCGAGATGAATGGGATGCTGCATGGAGATGAATCTTGATCTTCTTCATCTCCCATCTTAATACAGCATCCCTACTTAAAGGCATCTCGGACTTAGTCGATTTTTCATAAATTCTAAGAAAAACATATGTTAGGATGCTGGGAGATGAATGGGATGCTGCATGGAGATGAATCTTGATCTTCTTCATCTCCCATCTTAATACAGCATCCCTACTTAAAGGCATCTCGGACTTAGTCGATTTTTCATAAATTCTAAGAAATTTATATGTTAGCATGCTGCGAGATGAATGGGATGCTGCATGGAGATGAATCTTGATCTTCTTCATCTCCCATCTCAATAAAGCATCCCTTCTTAAACGCATCTCGGACTTAGTCGATTTTGCATAAATTCTAAGAAAAACATATGTTAGGATGCTGCGAGATGAATGGGATGCTGCATGAAGATGAATCTTGATCTCCTACATCTCCCATCTCAATACAGCATCCCTACTTAAAGGCATCTCGGACTTAGTCGATTTTTCATAAATTCTAAGAAAAACATATGTTAGGATGCTGCGAGATGTATGGGATGCTGCATGGAGATGAATCTTGATCTCCTTCATCTCCCATCTCAATACAGCATCCCTATTTAAAGGCATCTCGGACTTAGTCGATTTTACATAAATTCTAAGAAATTCATATGTAAGGATGCTGCGAGATGTATGGGATGCTGCATGGAGATGAATCTTGATCTTCTTCATCTCCCATCTTAATACAGCATCCCTGTTTAAAGGCATCTCGGACTAAGTCGATTTTTCATAAATTCTAAGAAAAACATATGTTAGGATGCTGCGAGATGAATGGGATGCTGCATGAAGATGAATCTTGATCTCCTACATCTCCCATCTCAATACAGCATCCCTACTTAAAGGCATCTCGGACTTAGTCGATTTTTCATAAATTCTAAGAAATTCATTTGTTAGGATGCTGCGAGATGAATGGGATGCTGCATGGAGATGAATCTTGATCTTCTTCATCTCCCATCTCAATAAAGCATCCCTTCTTAAACGCATCTCGGACTTAGTCGATTTTGCATAAATTCTAAGAAAAACATATGTTAGGATGCTGGGAGATGAATGGGATGCTGCATGGAGATGAATCTTGATCTCCTACATCTCCCATCTCAATACAGCATCCCTACTTAAAGGCATCTCGGACTTAGTCGATTTTTCATAAATTCTAAGAAATTCATATGTAAGGATGCTGCGAGATGCATGGGATGCTGCATGGAGATGAATCTTGATCTTCTTCATCTCCCGTCTTAATACAGCATCCCTGTTTAAAGGCATCTCAGACTTAGTCGATTTTTCATAGATTCTAAGAAAAACATATGTTAGGATGCTGCGAGATGTATGGGATGCTGCATGGAGATGAATCTTGATCTCCTTCATCTCCCATCTCAATACAGCATCCCTACTTAAAGGCATCTCAGACTTAGTCGATTTTTCATAAATTCTAAGAAATTCATATGTAAGGATGCTGGGAGATGAATGGGATGCTGCATGGAGATGAATCTTGATCTCCTACATCTCCCATCTCAATACAGCATCCCTACTTAAAGGCATCTCGGACTTAGTCGATTTTTCATAAATTCTAAGAAAAACATATGTTAGGATGCTGGGAGATGAATGGGATGCTGCATGGAGATGAATCTTGATCTTCTTCATCTTCCATCTCAATACAGCATCCCTACTTAAAGGCATCTCGGACTTAGTCGATTTTTCATAAATTCTAAGAAAAACATATGTTAGGATGATGCGAGATGAATGGGATGCTGCATGGAGATGAATCTTGATCTTCTCCATCTCCCATCTTAATACAGCATCCCTACTTAAAGGCATCTCGGACTTAGTCGATTTTTCATAAATTCTAAGAAAAACATATGTAAGGATGCTGCGAGATGAAAAGGATGCTGCATGGAGATTAATCTTGATCTTTTACATCTCCCATCTTAGAACAGCATCCCTACTTAAAGGCATCTCGGACTTAGTCGATTTTTCATAAATTCTAAGAAAAACATATGTTAGGATGCTGGGAGATGAATGGGATGCTGCATGGAGATGAATCTTGATCTTCTTCATCTTCCATCTCAATACAGCATCCCTACTTAAAGGCATCTCGGACTTAGTCGATTTTTCATAAATTCTAAGAAAAACATATGTTAGGATGATGCGAGATGAATGGGATGCTGCATGGAGATGAATCTTGATCTTCTTCATCTCCCATCTTAATACAGCATCCCTGCTTAAAGGCATCTCGGACTTAGTCGATTTTTCATAAATTCTAAGAAAAACATATGTAAGGATGATGCGAGACAAATGGGATGCTGCATGGAGATGAATCTTGATCTTCTTCATCTCCCATTTTAATACAGCATCCCTTCTTAAAGGCATTTCGGACTTAGACGATTTTTCATAAATTCTCAGAAATTCATATGTTAGGATGCTGCGAGATGAATAAGATGCTGCACGGAGATGAATCTTGATCTTCTTCATCTCCCATCTTAATTCTTAATTTCCCCCATGAATTCTAAGAAATTCATATGTTAGGATGTTGCGAGATGAATGGGATGCTGCATGGAGATGAATCTTGATCTTCTTCATCTCCCATCTCAATACAGCATCCCTACTTAAAGGCATCTCAGACTTAGTCGATTTTTCATACATTCTAAGAAATTCATATGTTAGGATGCTGCGAGATGAATGGGATGCGGCATGGAGATGAATCTTGATCTTCTTCATCTCCCAGCTTGATACAGCATCCCTACTTAAAGGCATCTCGGACTTAGTCGATTTTTCATAAATTCTAAGAAATTCATATGTTAGGATGCTGCGAGGAGAATGGGATGCTGCATGGAGATGAATCTTGATCTTCTACATCTCCCATCATAATACAGCATCCCTACTTAAAGGCATCTCGGACTTAGTCGATTTTTCATAAATTCTAAGAAAAACATATGTTAGGATGCTGGGAGATGAATGGGATGCTGCATGGAGATGAATCTTGATCTTCTTCATCTCCAATCTTAATACAGCATCCCTACTTAAAGGCATCTCGGACTTAGTCGATTTTTCATAAATTCTAAGAAAAACATATGTTAGGATGCTGCGAGACAAATGGGATGCTGCATGGAGATGAATCTTGATCTTCTTCATCTTCCATCTTAATACAGCATCCCTTCCTAAATGCATCTCGGACTTAGTCGATTTTTCATAAAATCTAAGAAATTCATATGTAAGGATGCTGCGAGATGAATGGGATGCTGCATGGAGATGAATCTTGATCTTCTTCATCTCCCATCTTAATACAGCATCCCTACTTAAAGGCATCTCGGACTTAGTCGATTTTTCATAAATTCTAAGAAAAACATATGTTAGGATGCTGGGAGATGAATGGGATGCTGCATGGAGATGAATCTTGATCTTCTTCATCTCCCATCTTAATACAGCATCCCTACTTAAAGGCATCTCGGACTTAGTCGATTTTTCATAAATTCTAAGAAATTTATATGTTAGCATGCTGCGAGATGAATGGGATGCTGCATGGAGATGAATCTTGATCTTCTTCATCTCCCATCTCAATAAAGCATCCCTTCTTAAACGCATCTCGGACTTAGTCGATTTTGCATAAATTCTAAGAAAAACATATGTTAGGATGCTGCGAGATGAATGGGATGCTGCATGAAGATGAATCTTGATCTCCTACATCTCCCATCTCAATACAGCATCCCTACTTAAAGGCATCTCGGACTTAGTCGATTTTTCATAAATTCTAAGAAAAACATATGTTAGGATGCTGCGAGATGTATGGGATGCTGCATGGAGATGAATCTTGATCTCCTTCATCTCCCATCTCAATACAGCATCCCTATTTAAAGGCATCTCGGACTTAGTCGATTTTACATAAATTCTAAGAAATTCATATGTAAGGATGCTGCGAGATGTATGGGATGCTGCATGGAGATGAATCTTGATCTTCTTCATCTCCCATCTTAATACAGCATCCCTGTTTAAAGGCATCTCGGACTAAGTCGATTTTTCATAAATTCTAAGAAAAACATATGTTAGGATGCTGCGAGATGAATGGGATGCTGCATGAAGATGAATCTTGATCTCCTACATCTCCCATCTCAATACAGCATCCCTACTTAAAGGCATCTCGGACTTAGTCGATTTTTCATAAATTCTAAGAAATTCATTTGTTAGGATGCTGCGAGATGAATGGGATGCTGCATGGAGATGAATCTTGATCTTCTTCATCTCCCATCTCAATAAAGCATCCCTTCTTAAACGCATCTCGGACTTAGTCGATTTTGCATAAATTCTAAGAAAAACATATGTTAGGATGCTGGGAGATGAATGGGATGCTGCATGGAGATGAATCTTGATCTCCTACATCTCCCATCTCAATACAGCATCCCTACTTAAAGGCATCTCGGACTTAGTCGATTTTTCATAAATTCTAAGAAATTCATATGTAAGGATGCTGCGAGATGCATGGGATGCTGCATGGAGATGAATCTTGATCTTCTTCATCTCCCGTCTTAATACAGCATCCCTGTTTAAAGGCATCTCAGACTTAGTCGATTTTTCATAGATTCTAAGAAAAACATATGTTAGGATGCTGCGAGATGTATGGGATGCTGCATGGAGATGAATCTTGATCTCCTTCATCTCCCATCTCAATACAGCATCCCTACTTAAAGGCATCTCAGACTTAGTCGATTTTTCATAAATTCTAAGAAATTCATATGTAAGGATGCTGGGAGATGAATGGGATGCTGCATGGAGATGAATCTTGATCTCCTACATCTCCCATCTCAATACAGCATCCCTACTTAAAGGCATCTCGGACTTAGTCGATTTTTCATAAATTCTAAGAAAAACATATGTTAGGATGCTGGGAGATGAATGGGATGCTGCATGGAGATGAATCTTGATCTTCTTCATCTTCCATCTCAATACAGCATCCCTACTTAAAGGCATCTCGGACTTAGTCGATTTTTCATAAATTCTAAGAAAAACATATGTTAGGATGCTGCGAGATGAAAAGGATGCTGCATGGAGATTAATCTTGATCTTTTACATCTCCCATCTTAGAACAGCATCCCTACTTAAAGGCATCTCGGACTTAGTCGATTTTTCATAAATTCTAAGAAAAACATATGTTAGGATGCTGGGAGATGAATGGGATGCTGCATGGAGATGAATCTTGATCTTCTTCATCTTCCATCTCAATACAGCATCCCTACTTAAAGGCATCTCGGACTTAGTCGATTTTTCATAAATTCTAAGAAAAACATATGTTAGGATGATGCGAGATGAATGGGATGCTGCATGGAGATGAATCTTGATCTTCTTCATCTCCCATCTTAATACAGCATCCCTGCTTAAAGGCATCTCGGACTTAGTCGATTTTTCATAAATTCTAAGAAAAACATATGTAAGGATGATGCGAGACAAATGGGATGCTGCATGGAGATGAATCTTGATCTTCTTCATCTCCCATTTTAATACAGCATCCCTTCTTAAAGGCATCTCGGACTTAGACGATTTTTCATAAATTCTCAGAAATTCATATGTTAGGATGCTGCGAGATGAATAAGATGCTGCACGGAGATGAATCTTGATCTTCTTCATCTCCCATCTTAATACAGCATTACTACTTAAAGGCATCTCGGACTTAGTCGATTTTTCATGAATTCTAAGAAAAACATATGTTAGGATGCTGCGAGATGAATAGGATGCTGTATGGAGATGAATCTTGATCTTCTTCATCTCCCATCTTAATACAGCATCCCTACTTAAAGGCATCTCGGACTTAGTCGATTTTTCATAAATTCTAAGAAATTCATATGTTAGGATGCTGAGAGATGAATAGGATGCTGCATGGAGATGAATCTTGATCTCCTACATCTCCCATCTCAATACAGCATCCCTACTTAAAGCCATCTCGGACTTAGTCGATTTTTCATAAATTCATAGAAATTCATATGTTTGGATGCTGCGAGATGAATGGGATGCTGCATGTAGATGAATCTTGATCTTCTACATCTCCCATCTCAAAACAGCATCCCTACTTAAAGGCATCTCGGACTTAGTCAATTTTTCATAAATTCTAAGAAAAACATATGTTATGAAGCTGCGAGATGAATGGGATGCGGCATGGAGATGAATCTTGATCTTCTTCATCTCCCAACACAATACAGCATCCCTACTTAAAGGCATCTCGGACTTAGTCGATTTTTCATAAATTCTAAGAAATTCATATGTTAGGATGCTGCGAGATGAATGGGATGCTGCATGGAGATGAATCTTGATCTTCTTTATCTCCCATCTTAATACAGCATCCCTACTTAAAGGCATCTCGGACTTAGTCGATTTTTCATATATTCTAAGAAATTCATATGTTAGGATGCTGCGAGATGAATAAGATGCTGCATGGAGATGAATCTTGATCTTCTTCATCTCCCGTCTTAATACAGCATCCCTTCTTAAAGGCATCTCGGACTTAGTCGATTTTTCAAAAATTCTAAGAAATTCATATGTTAGGATGCTGCGAGATGAATGGGATGCTGCATTGAGATGAATCTTGATCTTATTCATCTCCCATCTCAATACAGCATCCCTACTTAATTCATCTCGGACTTAGTCGATTTTTCATAAATTCTAAGAAATTCATATGTTAGGATGCTGCGATATGAATGGGATGCTGCATGGAGATGAATCTTGATCTTCTTCATCTCCCATCTTAATACAGCATCCCTACTTAAAGGCATCTCGGACTTAGTCGATTTTTCATAAATTCTAAGAAATTCATATGTTAGGATGCTGCGAGATGAATAGGATGCTGCATGGAGATGAATCTTGATCTTCTTCATCTCCCATATTAATACAGCATCCCTACTTAAAGGCATCTCGGACTTAGTCGATTTTTCATAAATTCTAAGAAAAACATAGGTTAGGATGCTGCGAGATGAATGGGATGCTGCATGGAGATGAATCTTGATCTTCTCCATCTCCCATCTTAATACAGCATCCCTACTTAAAGGCATCTCGGACTTAGTCGATTTTTCATAAATTCTAAGAAAAACTTATGGTAGGATGCTGCGAGATGAATGGGATGCTGCATGGAGATGAATCTTGATCTTCTCCATCTCCCATCTTTATACAGCATCCCTACTTAAAGGCATCTCGGACTTAGTCGATTTTTCATAAATTCTAAGAAAACAATATGTAAGGATGCTGCGAGATGAATGGGATGCTGCATGGAGATGAATCTTGATCTTCTTCATCTCCCATCTTAATACAGCATCTCTACTTAAAGGCATCTCGGACTTAGTCGATTTTTCATAAATTCTAAGAAAAACATATGTTAGGATGCTGCGAGATGAATGGGATGCTGCATGGAGATGAATCTTGATCTACTACATCTCCCATCTTAATACAGCATCCCTACTTAAAGGCATCTCGGAGTTTTTCGATTTTTCATAAATTCTAAGAAAAACATATGTTAGGATGCTGCGAGATAAATGGGATGCTGCATGGAGATGGATCTTGATCTTCTTCATCTTTCATCTTAAAACAGCATCCCTTCTTAAAGGCATCTCGGACTTAGTCGATTTTTCATAAATTCTAAGAAAAACATATGTTAGGATGCTGCGAGATGAATGGGATGCTGCATGGAGATGAATCTTGATCTCCTACATCTCCCATCTTTATACAGCATCCCTACTTAAAGGCATCTCGGACTTAGTCGATTTTTCATAAATTCATAGAAATTCATATGTTAGGATGCTGCGAGATGAATGGGATGCTGCATGGAGATGAATCTTGATCTTCTTCATCTCCCATCTTGATACAGCATCCCTACTTAAAGGCATCTCGGACTTAGTCGATTTTTCATAAATTCTAAGAAAAACATATGTTAGGATGCTGCGAGATGAATGGGATGCTGCATGGAGATGAATCTTGATCTTCTTCATCTCCCATCTCAATACAGCATTCTTACTTAAGGGCATCTCGGACTTAGTCGATTTTTCATAAATTCTAAGAAAAACATATGTTAGGATGCTGCGAGATGAATGGGATGCTGCATGGAGTTGAATCTTGATCTTCTTCATCTCCCATCTTAATACAGCATCCCTTCTTAAAGGCATCTCGGACTTAGTCGATTTTTCATAAATTCTAAGAAAAACATATGTTAGGATGCTGCGAGATGAATGAGATGCTGCATGAAGATGAATCTTGATCTTCTCCATCTCCCATCTTAATACAGCATCCCTACTTAAGGGCATCTCGGACTTAGTCGATTTTTCATAAATTCTAAGAAAAACATATGTTAGGATGCTGCGAGATGAATGGGATGCTGCATGGAGATGAATCTTGATCTTCTACATCTCCCATCTTAATACAGCATCCCTACTTAAAGGCATCTCGGACTTAGTCGATTTTTCATAAATTCTAAGAAAAACATATGTTAGGATGCTGCGAGATGAATGAGATGCTGCATGGAGATTAATCTTGATCTTCTTCATCTCCCATCTTAATACAGCATCCCTACTTAAGAGCATCTCGGACTGAGTCGATTTTTCATAAATTCTAAGAAAAACATTTGTTTGGATGCTAAGAGATGAATGGGATGCTGCATGGAGATGAATCTTGATCTTCTTCATCTCCCAACTCAATACAGCATCCCTACTTAAAGGCATCTCGGACTTAGTCGATTTTTCATATTTTCTAAGAAATTCATATGTTAGGATGCTGCGAGATGAATGGGATGCTGCATGGAGATGAATCTTGATCTTCTTCATCTCCCGTCTCAATACAGCATCCCTTCTTAAAGGCATCTCGGACTTAGTCGATTATTCATAAATTCTAAGAAATTCATATGTTAGGATGCTGCGAGATGAATGGGATGCTGCATGGAGATGTATCTTGATCTTCTTCATCTCCCATCTTAATACAGCATCCCTACTTAAGGGCATCTCGGACTTAGTCGATTTTTCATAAATTCTAAGAAAAACATATGTTAGGATGCTGCGAGATGAATGGGATGCTGCATGGAGATGAATCTTGATCTTCTACATCTCCCATCTTAATACAGCATCCCTACTTAAAGGCATCTCGGACTTAGTCGATTTTTCATAAATTCTAAGAAAAACATATGTTAGGATGCTGCGAGATGAATGAGATGCTGCATGGAGATTAATCTTGATCTTCTTCATCTCCCATCTTAATACAGCATCCCTACTTAAGAGCATCTCGGACTGAGTCGATTTTTCATAAATTCTAAGAAAAACATATGTTTGGATGCTAAGAGATGAATGGGATGCTGCATGGAGATGAATCTAAATCTTCTTCATCTCCCAACTCAATACAGCATCCCTACTTAAAGGCATCTCGGACTTAGTCGATTTTTCATATATTCTAAGAAATTCATATGTTAGGATGCTGCGAGATGAATGGGATGCTGCATGGAGATGTATCTTGATCTTTTTCATCTCCCATCTTAATACAGCATCCCTACTTAAAGGCATCTCGGACTTAGTCGATTTTTCATAAATTCATAGAAATTCATATGTTAGGATGCTGGGAGATGAATAGGATGCTGCATGGAGATGAATCTTGATCTCCTACATCTCCCATCTTAATACAGCATCCCTACTTAAAGGCATCTCGGACTTAGTCGATTTTTCATAAATTCTAAGAAAAACATATGTTAGGATGCTGGGAGATGAATGGGATGCTGCATGGAGATGAATCTTGATCTTCTTCATCTCCCGTCTTAATACAGCATCCCTTCTTAAAGGCATCTCGGACTTAGTCGATTTTTCATAAATTCTAAGAAAAACATATGTTAGGATGCTGCGAGATGAATGGGATGCTGCATGGAGATGAATCTTGATCTCCTACATCTCCCATCTTTATACAGCATCCCTACTTAAAGGCATCTCGGACTTAGTCGATTTTTCATAAATTCATAGAAATTCATATGTTAGGATGCTTAGAGATGAATAGGATGCTGCATGGAGATGAATCTTGATCTCCTACATCTCCCATCTTAATACAGCATCCCCACTTAAAGGCATCTCGGACTTAGTCGATTTTTCATAAATTCTAAGAAAAACATATGTTAGGATGCTGGGAGATGAATGGGATGCTGCATGGAGATGAATCTTGATCTCCTACATCTTCCATCTCAATACAGCATCCCTACTTAAAGGCATCTCGGACTTAGTCGATTTTTCATAAATTCTAAGAAATTCATATATTAGGATGCTGCGAGATGAATGGGATGCTGCATGGAGATGAATCTTGATCTTCTTCATCTCCCATCTTAATTCAGCATCCCTACTTAAAGGCATCTCGGACTTAGTCGATTTTTCATGAATTCATAGAAATTCATATGTTAGGAAGCTGCGAGATGAATGAGATGCTGCATGGAGATGAATCTTGATCTTATTCATCTCCCATCTTATTACAGCATCCCTACTTAAAGGCATCTCGGACTTAGTCGATTTTTCATAAATTCTAAGAAATTCATATATTAGGATGCTGCGAGATGAATGGGATGCTGCATGGAGATGAATCTTGATCTTCTTCATCTCCCATCTTAATTCAGCATCCCTACTTAAAGGCATCTCGGACTAAGTCGATTTTTCATTAATTCTAAGAAATTCATATGTTAGGATGCTGCAAGATGAATGGGATGCTGCATGGAGATGAATCTTGATCTTCTTCATCTCCCATCTTAATACAGCATCCCTACTTAAAGGCATCTCGGACTTAGTCGATTTTTCATAAATTATAGGAAATTCATATGTTTGGATGCTGCGAGATGAATGGGATGCTGCATGTAGATGAATCTTGATCTTCTACATCTCCCATCTCAAAACAGCATCCCTACTTAAAGGCATCTCGGACTTAGTCAATTTTTCATAAATTCTAAGAAAAACATATGTTATGAAGCTGCGAGATGAATGGGATGCGGCATGGAGATGAATCTTGATCTTCTTCATCTCCCAACACAATACAGCATCCCTACTTAAAGGCATCTCGGACTTAGTCGATTTTTCATAAATTCTAAGAAATTCATATGTTAGGATGCTGCGAGATGAATGGGATGCTGCATGGAGATGAATCTTGATCTTCTTTATCTCCCATCTTAATACAGCATCCCTACTTAAAGGCATCTCGGACTTAGTCGATTTTTCATATATTCTAAGAAATTCATATGTTAGGATGCTGCGAGATGAATAAGATGCTGCATGGAGATGAATCTTGATCTTCTTCATCTCCCGTCTTAATACAGCATCCCTTCTTAAAGGCATCTCGGACTTAGTCGATTTTTCAAAAATTCTAAGAAATTCATATGTTAGGATGCTGCGAGATGAATGGGATGCTGCATTGAGATGAATCTTGATCTTATTCATCTCCCATCTCAATACAGCATCCCTACTTAATTCATCTCGGACTTAGTCGATTTTTCATAAATTCTAAGAAATTCATATGTTAGGATGCTGCGATATGAATGGGATGCTGCATGGAGATGAATCTTGATCTTCTTCATCTCCCATCTTAATACAGCATCCCTACTTAAAGGCATCTCGGACTTAGTCGATTTTTCATAAATTCTAAGAAATTCATATGTTAGGATGCTGCGAGATGAATGGGATGCTGCATGGAGATGTATCTTGATCTTCTTCATCTCCCATCTTAATACAGCATCCCTACTTAAAGGCATCTCGGACTTAGTCGAAATTTCATAAATTCTAAGAAATTCATATGTTAGGATGCTGCGAGATGAATGGGATGCTGCATGGAGATGAATCTTGATCTCCTACATCTCCCATCTTTATACAGCATCCCTACTTAAAGGCATCTCGGACTTAGGCGATTTTTCATAAATTCATAGAAATTCATATGTTAGGATGCTGGGAGATGAATAGGATGCTGCATGGAGATGAATCTTGATCTCCTACATCTCCCATCTTAATACAGCATCCCTACTTAGAGGCATCTCGGACTTAGTCGATTTTTCATAAATTCTAAGAAATTCATATGTTAGGATGCTGGGAGATGAATGGGATGCTGCATGGAGATGAATCTTGATCTTCTACATCTCCCATAATAATACAGCATCCCTACTTAAAGGCATCTCGGACTTAGTCGATTTTTCATAAATTCTAAGAAAAACATATGTTAGGATGCTGGGAGATGAATGGGATGCTGCATGGAGATGAATGTTGACCTTCTTTATCTCCCATCTTAATACAGCATCCCTACTTAAAGGCATCTCGGACTTAGTCGAATTTTCATAAATTCTAAGAAATTGATATGTTAGGATGCTGCGAGATGAATGGGATGCTGCATGGAGATGAATCTTGATCTTCTTCATCTCCCATCTTAATACAGCATCCCTACTTAAAGGCATCTCGGACTTATTCGATTTTTCATAAATTCTTAGAAAAACATATGTTTAAATGCTGCGAGATGAATGGGATGCTGCATGGAGATGAATCTTGATCTTCTTCATCTCCCATCTCAATACAGCATCCCTACTTAAAGGCATCTCGGACTTAGTCGATTTTTCATAAATTCTAAGAAAAACATATGTTAGGATGCTTCGAGATGAATGGGATGCTGCATGGAGATGAATCTTGATCTTCTCCATCTCCCATCTTAATACAGCATCCCTACTTAAAGGCATCTCGGACTTAGTCGATTTTTCATAAATTCTAAGAAATTCATATGTTAGGATGCTGGGAGATGAATGGGATGCTGCATGGAGATGAATCTTGATCTCCTACATCTCCCATCTCAATACAGCATCCCTACTTAAAGGCATCTCTTACTTAGTCGATTTTTCATAAATTCATAGAAATTCATATGTTAGGATGCTGCGAGATGAATGGGATGCTGCATGGAGATGAATCTTGATCTCCTACATCTCTCATCTCAATAAAGCATCCCTACTTAAAGCCATCTCGGACTTAGTCGATTTTTCATAAATTCTAAGAAAAACATATGTTAGGATGCTGCGAGATGAATGGGATGCTGCATGGAGATGAATCTTGATCTTCTTCATCTCCCATCTTAATACAGCATCCCTACTTAAAGGCATCTCGGACTTAGTCGATTTTTCATAAATTCTAAGAAAAACATATGTTAGGATGATGCGAGATGAATGGGATGCTGCATGGAGATGAATCTTGATCTTCTTCATCTCCCATCTTAATACAGCATCCCTACTTAAAGGCATCTCGGACTTAGTCGATTTTTCATAAATTCTAAGAAAAACATAAGTTAGGATGATGGGAGATGAATGGGATGCTGCATGGAGATGAATCTTGATCTTCTACATCTCCCATCTTAATACAACATCGCTACTTAAAGGCATCTCGGACTTAGTCGATTTTTCATAAATTCTAAGAAAAACATATGTTAGGATGCTGCGAGATGAATGGGATGCTGCATGGAGATGAATCTTGATCTTCTTCATCTCCCATCTTAATACAGCATCCCTACTTAAAAGCATCTCGGACTTAGTCGATTTTTCATAAATTCTAAGAAAAACATATGTTAGGATGATGCGAGATGAATGGGATGCTGCATGGAGATGAATCTTGATCTTCTTCATCTCCCATCTTAATACAGCATCCCTACTTAAAGGCATCTCGGACTTAGTCGATTTTTCATAAATTCTAAGAAAAACATAAGTTAGGATGATGGGAGATGAATGGGATGCTGCATGGAGATGAATCTTGATCTTCTACATCTCCCATCTTAATACAACATCGCTACTTAAAGGCATCTCGGACTTAGTCGATTTTTCATAAATTCTAAGAAAAACATATGTAAGGATGCTGGGAGATGAATGAGATGCTGCAAGGAGATGAATCTTGATCTGGTCCATCTCCCATCTTAATGCAGCATCCCTTCTTAAAGGCATCTCGGACTTAGTCGATTTTTCATAAATTCTAAGAAAAACATATGTAAGGATGCTGGGAGATGAATGAGATGCTGCAAGGAGATGAATCTTGATCTTGTTCATCTCCCATCTTAATGCAGCATCCCTACTTAAAGGCATCTCGGACTTAGTCGATTTTTCATAAATTCTAAGAAAAACAAATGTTAGGATGCTATGAGATGAATAGGATGCTGCATGGAGATGAATCTTGATCTTCTTCATCTCCCATCTTAATACAGCATCCCTACTTAAAGGCATCTCGGACTTAGTCGATTTTTCATAAATTCTAAGAAAAACATATGTTAGGATGATGGGAGATGAATGGGATGCTGCATGGAGATGAATCTTGATCTTCTACATCTCCCATCTTAATACAACATCGCTACTTAAAGGCATCTCGGACTTAGTCGATTTTTCATAAATTCTAAGAAAAACACATGTTAGGATGCTGTAAGATGAATAGGATGCTGCATGGAGATGAATCTTGATCTTCTTCATCTCCCATATTAATACAGCATCCCTACTTAAAGGCATCTCGGACTTAGTCGATTTTTCATAAATTCATAGAAAAACATATGTTAGGATGCTGGGAGATGAATGAGATGCTGCATGGAGATGAATCTTGATCTCCTACATCTCCCATCTTAATACAGCATCCCTACTTAAAGCCATCTCGGACTTAGTCGATTTTTCATAAATTCATAGAAATTCATATGTTAGGATGCTGCGAGATGAATGGGATGCTGCATGGAGATGAATCTTGATCTTCTTCATCTCCCATCTTAAAACAGCATCCCTACTTAAAGGCATCTCGGACTTAGTCGATTTTTCATAAATTCTAAGAAATTCATATGTTAGGATGCTGGGAGATGAATGAGATGCTGCATGGAGATGAATCTTGATCTCCTACATCTCCCATCTCAATACAGCATCCCTACTTAAAGGCATCTCGGGCTTAGTCGATTTTTCATAAATTCATAGAAATTCATATGTTAGGATGCTGGGAGATGAATGAGATGCTGCATGGAGATGAATCTTGATCTCCTACATCTCTCATCTCAATACAGCATCCTTACTTAAAGCCATCTCGGACTTAGTCGATTTTTCATAAATTCTAAGAAAAACATATGTTAGGATGCTGCGAGATGAATGGGATGCTGCATGGAGATGAATCTTGATCTTCTTCATCTCCCATCTTAATACAGCATCCCTACTTAAAGGCATCTCGGACTTAGTCGATTTTTCATAAATTCTAAGAAAAACATATGTTAGGATACTGCGAGATGAATGGGATGCTGCATGGAGATGAATCTTGATCTTCTTCATCTCCCATCTTAATACAGCATCCCTACTTAAAGCCATCTCGGACTTAGTCGATTTTTCATAAATTCTAAGAAATTCATATGTTAGGATGCTGGGAGATGAATGGGATGCTGCATGGAGATGAATCTTGATCTTCTTCATCTTTCATCTTAAAACAGCATCCCTTCTTAAAGGCATCTCGGACTTAGTCGATTTTTCATAAATTCTAAGAAATTCATATGTTAGGATGCTGCGAGATGAATGGGATGCTGAATGGAGATGAATCTTGATCTTCTTCATCTCCCATCTTAATACAGCATCCCTACTTAAAGGCATCTCGGACTTAGTCGATTTTTAATAAATTCTAAGAAAATCATATGTTAGGATGCTGCGAGATGAATGGGATGCTGCATGGAGATGAATCTTGATCTTCTTCATCTCCCATCTTAATACAGCATCCCTACTTAAAGGCATCACGGACTTAGTCGATTTTTCATAAATTCTAAGAAAAACATATGTTAGGATGCTGCGAAATGAATGGAATGCTGCATGGAGATGAATCTTGATCTTATTCATCTCCCATCTTAATACAGCATCCCTACTTAAAGGCATCTCGAACTAAGTCGATTTTTCATAAATTCTAAGAAAAACATATGTTAGGATGCTGCGAGATGAATGGGATGCTGCATTGAGATGAATCTTGATCTCCTACATCTCCCATCTCAATACAGCATCCCTACTTAAAGCCATCTCGGACTCAGTCGATTTTTCATAAATTCTAAGAAAAACATATGTTAGGATGCTGCGAGATGAATGGGATGCTGCATGGAGATGAATCTGGATCTCCTACATCTCCCATCTTAATACAGCATCCCTACTTAAAGGCATCTCGGAGTTTTTCGATTTTTCATAAATTCTAAGAAAAACATATGTTAGGATGCTGCGAGATGAATGGGATGCTGCATGGAGATGAATCTTGATCTTCTCCATCTCCCATCTGAATACAGCATCCCTACTTAAAGGCATCTCGGACTTAGCCGATTTTTCATAAAATCTAAAAAAAACATATGTTAAGATGCTGCGAGATGAATGGGATGCTGCATGGAGATGAATCTTGATCTTCTTCATCTCCCATCTTAATACAGCATCCCTACTTAAAGGCATCTCGGACTTAGCCGATTTTTCATAAAATCTAAGAAAAACCTATGTTAAGATGCTGCGAGATGAATGGGATGCTGCATGGAGATGAATCTTGATCTTCTTCATCTCCCGTCTTAATACAGCATCCCTACTTAAAGGCATCTCGGACTTTGTCGATTTTTCATAAATTCTAAGAAAAACTTATGTTAGGATGCTGCGAGATGAATGGGATGCTGCATGGAGATGAATCTTGATCTACTTCATCTCCCATCTCAATACAGCATCCCTACTTAAAGGCATCTCGGACTTAGTCGATTTTTCATAAATTCTAAGAAAAACATATGTTAGGATGCTGCGAGATGAATGAGATGCTGCATGGAGATGAATCTTGATCTCCTACATCTCCCATCTTAATACAGCATCCCTACTTAAAGGCATCTCGGACTTAGTCGATTTTTCATAAATTCTAAGAAAAACCTATGTTAAGATGCTGCGAGATGAATGGGATGCTGCATGGAGATGAATCTTGATCTTCTTCATCTCCGGTCTTAACACAGCATCCCTGCTTAAAGGCATCTCGGACTAAGTCGATTTTTCATAAATTCTATGAAATTCATATGTTTGGATGCTGGGAGATGAATGGGATGCTGCATGGAGATGAATCTTGATCTTCTTCATCTCCCGTCTTAATACAGCATCCCTACTTAAAGGCATCTCGGACTTAGTCAATTTTTCATAAATTCTAAGACAAACATATGTTAGGATGCTGCGAGATGAATGGGATGCTGCATGGAGATGAATCTTGATCTTCTTCATCTCCCATCTTAATACAGCATCCCTACTTAAAGGCATCTCGGACTTAGTCGATTTTTCATAATTTCTAAGAAAAACATATGTTAGGATGCTGCGAGATGATGTCCGGGATGCTGCATGGAGATGAATCTTGATCTTCTTCATCTCCCATCCTAATACAGCAACCCTACCTAAAGGCATCTCGGACTTAGTCGATTTTTCATATATTCTAAGAAAAATATATGTTAGGATGCTGGGAGATGGATGGGATGCTGCATGGAGATGAATCTTGATCTTCTTCATCTCCCATCTTAATACAGCAACCCTACCTAAAGGCATCTCGGACTTAGTCGATTTTTCATATATTCTAAGAAAAATATATGTTAGGATGCTGCGAGATGAATGGGATGCTGCATGGAGATGAATCTTGATCTTCTTCATATTCCATCTGAAAACAGCATCCCTACTTAAAGGCATCTCGGACTTAGTCGATTTTTCATAATTTCTAAGAAAAACATATGTTAGGATGTTGCGAGATGAATGGGATGCTGCATGGAGATGAATCTTGATCTTCTTCATCTCCCATCTTAATACAGCATCCCTGCTTAAAGGCATCTCGGACTTAGTCGATTTTTCATAATTTCTAAGACAAACATATGTTAGGATGCTGCGAGATGAATGGGATGCTGCATGGAGATGAACCTTGATCTTCTTCATCTCCCATCTTAATACAGCATCCATACTTAAAGGCATTTCGGACTTAGTCGATTTTTCATAAATTCTAAGAAAAACATATGTTAGGATGCTGCAAGGTGAATGGGATGCTGCATGGAGATGAATCTTGATCTTCTTCATCTCCCATCTTAATACAGCATCCCTACTTAAGGGCATCTCGGACTTAGTCGATTTTTCATAAATTCTAAGAAAAACATATGTTAGGATGCTGCGAGATGAATGAGATGCTGCATGGAGATGAATCTTGATCTCCTACATCTCCCATCTTAATACAGCATCCCTACTTAAAGGCATCCCGGACTTAGTCGATTTTTCATAAATTCTAAGAAATTCATATGTTAGGATGCTGCGAGATGAATGAGATGCTGCATGGAGATGAATCTTGATCTCCTACATCTCCCATCTCAATACAGCATCCCTACCTAAAGGCATCTCTGACTTAGTCAATTTTTCATAAATTCTTAGAAATTCATATGTTAGGATGCTGCGAGATGAATGGGATGCTGCATGGAGATGAATCTTGATCTTCTTCATCTCCGGTCTTAACACAGCATCCCTGCTTAAAGGCATCTCGGACTAAGTCGATTTTTCATAAATTCTAAGAAATTCATATGTTAGGATGCTGCGAGATGAATGGGATGCTGCATGGAGATGAATCTTGATCTTCTTCATCTCCCATCTTAATACAGCATCCCTACTTAAAGGCATCTCGGACTTAGTCGATTTTTAATAAATTCATAGAAATTCATATGTTAGGATGCTGGGAGATGAATGGGATGCTGCATGGAGATGAATCTTGATCTCCTTCATCTCCCATCTCAATACAGCATCCCTACTTAAAGGCATCTCGGACTTAGTCGATTTTTCATAAATTCATAGAAATTCATATGTTAGGATGCTGGGAGATGAATGGGATGCTGCATGGAGATGAATCTTTATCTTCTTCATCTCCCATCTTAATACAGCATCCCTACTTGAAGGCATCTCGGACTTAGTCGATTTTTCATAAATTCTAAGAAATTCATATGTTAGGATGCTGGGAGATGAATGGGATGCTGCATGGAGATGAATCTGGATCTCCTACATCTCCCATCTCAATACAGCATCCCTACTTAAAGGCATCTCGGACTTAGTCGATTTTTCATAAATTCATAGAAATTCATATGTTAGGATGCTGCGAGATGAATGGGATGCTGCATGGAGATGAATCTTGATCTTCTTCATCTCCCATCTTAATACAGCATCCCTACTTAAATGCATCTCGGACTTAGTCGATTTTTCATAAATTCTAAGAAAAACATATGTTAGGATGCTGCGAGATGAATGGGATGCTGCATGGAGATGAATCTTGATCTTCTTCATCTCCCATCTTAATACAGCATCCCTACTTAAAGGCATCTCGGACTTAGTTGATTTTTCATAAATTCTTAAAAAAACATATGTTAGGATGCTGGGAGATGAATGGGATGCTGCATGGAGATGAATCTTGATCTCCTACATCTCTCATCTCAATACAGCATCCCTACTTAAAGGCATCTCGGACTTAGTCGATTTTTCATTAATTCATAGAAATTCATATGTTAGGATGCTGGGAGATGAATGGGATGCTGCATGGAGATGAATCTTGATCTTCTTCATCTCCCATCTTAATACAGCATCCCTACTTAAAGGCATCTCGGACTTAGTCGATTTTTCATAAATTCTAAGAAATTCATATGTTAGGATGCTGCGAGATGAATGGGATGCTGCATGGAGATGAATCTTGATCTCCTACATCTCCCATCTCAATACAGCATCCCTACTTAAAGGCATCTCGGACTTAGTCGATTTTTCATAAATTCATAGATATTCATATGTTAGGATGCTGCGAGATGAATGGGATGCTGCATGGAGATGAATCTTGATCTTCTTCATCTCCCATCTTAATACAGCATCCCTACTTAAAGGCATCTCGGACTTAGTCGATTTTTCATAAATTCTAAGAAATTCATATGTTAGGATGCTGCGAGATGAATGGGATGCTGCATGGAGATGAATCTTGATCTCCTACATCTCCCATCTCAATACAGCATCCCTACTTAAAGGCATCTCGGACTTAGTCGATTTTTCATAAATTCTTAGAAATTCATATGTTTGGATGCTGCGAGATGAATGGGATGCTGCATGGAGATGAATCTTGATCTACTTCATCTCCCATCTCAATACAGCATCCCTACTTAAAGGCATCTCGGACTTAGTCGATTTTTCATAAATTCTAAGAAAAACATATGTTAGGATGCTGCGAGATGAATGAGATGCTGCATGGAGATGAATCTTGATCTCCTACATCTCCCATCTTAATACAGCATCCCTACTTAAAGGCATCTCGGACTTAGTCGATTTTTCATAAATTCTAAGAAATTCATATGTTAGGATGCTGCGAGATGAATGAGATGCTGCACGGAGATGAATCTTGATCTCCTACATCTCCCATCTCAATACAGCATCCCTACCTAAAGGCATCTCTGACTTAGTCAATTTTTCATAAATTCTTAGAAATTCATATGTTAGGATGCTGCGAGATGAATGGGATGCTGCATGGAGATGAATCTTGATCTTCTTCATCTCCGGTCTTAACACAGCATCCCTGCTTAAAGGCATCTCGGACTAAGTCGATTTTTCATAAATTCTATGAAATTCATATGTTTGGATGCTGGGAGATGAATGGGATGCTGCATGGAGATGAATCTTGATCTTCTTCATCTCCCGTCTTAATACAGCATCCCTACTTAAAGGCATCTCGGACTTAGTCAATTTTTCATAAATTCTAAGACAAACATATGTTAGGATGCTGCGAGATGAATGGGATGCTGCATGGAGATGAATCTTGATCTTCTTCATCTCCCATCTTAATACAGCATCCCTTCTTAAAGGCATCTCGGACTTAGTCGATTTTTCATAATTTCTAAGAAAAACATATGTTAGGATGCTGCGAGATGATGTCCGGGATGCTGCATGGAGATGAATCTTGATCTTCTTCATCTCCCATCCTAATACAGCAACCCTACCTAAAGGCATCTCGGACTTAGTCGATTTTTCATATATTCTAAGAAAAATATATGTTAGGATGCTGGGAGATGGATGGGATGCTGCATGGAGATGAATCTTGATCTTCTTCATCTCCCATCTTAATACAGCAACCCTACCTAAAGGCATCTCGGACTTAGTCGATTTTTCATATATTCTAAGAAAAATATATGTTAGGATGCTGCGAGATGAATGGGATGCTGCATGGAGATGAATCTTGATCTTCTTCATATTCCATCTGAAAACAGCATCCCTACTTAAAGGCATCTCGGACTTAGTCGATTTTTCATAATTTCTAAGAAAAACATATGTTAGGATGTTGCGAGATGAATGGGATGCTGCATGGAGATGAATCTTGATCTTCTTCATCTCCCATCTTAATACAGCATCCCTACTTAAAGGCATCTCGGACTTAGTCGATTTTTCATAATTTCTAAGAAAAACATATGTTAGGATGCTGCGAGATGAATGGGATGCTGCATGGAGATGAACCTTGATCTTCTTCATCTCCCATCTTAATACAGCATCCATACTTAAAGGCATTTCGGACTTAGTCGATTTTTCATAAATTCTAAGAAAAACATATGTTAGGATGCTGCAAGGTGAATGGGATGCTGCATGGAGATGAATCTTGATCTTCTTCATCTCCCATCTTAATACAGCATCCCTACTTAAGGGCATCTCGGACTTAGTCGATTTTTCATAAATTCTAAGAAAAACATATGTTAGGATGCTGCGAGATGAATGAGATGCTGCATGGAGATGAATCTTGATCTCCTACATCTCCCATCTTAATACAGCATCCCTACTTAAAGGCATCTCGGACTTAGTCGATTTTTCATAAATTCTAAGAAATTCATATGTTAGGATGCTGCGAGATGAATGAGATGCTGCATGGAGATGAATCTTGATCTCCTACATCTCCCATCTCAATACAGCATCCCTACCTAAAGGCATCTCTGACTTAGTCAATTTTTCATAAATTCTTAGAAATTCATATGTTAGGATGCTGCGAGATGAATGGGATGCTGCATGGAGATGAATCTTGATCTTCTTCATCTCCGGTCTTAACACAGCATCCCTGCTTAAAGGCATCTCGGACTAAGTCGATTTTTCATAAATTCTAAGAAATTCATATGTTAGGATGCTGCGAGATGAATGAGATGCTGCATGGAGATGAATCTTGATCTTCTTCATCTCCCATCTTAATACAGCATCCCTACTTAAAGGCATCTCGGACTTAGTCGATTTTTAATAAATTCATAGAAATTCATATGTTAGGATGCTGGGAGATGAATGGGATGCTGCATGGAGATGAATCTTGATCTCCTTCATCTCCCATCTCAATACAGCATCCCTACTTAAAGGCATCTCGGACTTAGTCGATTTTTCATAAATTCATAGAAATTCATATGTTAGGATGCTGGGAGATGAATGGGATGCTGCATGGAGATGAATCTTTATCTTCTTCATCTCCCATCTTAATACAGCATCCCTACTTGAAGGCATCTCGGACTTAGTCGATTTTTCATAAATTCTAAGAAATTCATATGTTAGGATGCTGGGAGATGAATGGGATGCTGCATGGAGATGAATCTGGATCTCCTACATCTCCCATCTCAATACAGCATCCCTACTTAAAGGCATCTCGGACTTAGTCGATTTTTCATAAATTCATAGAAATTCATATGTTAGGATGCTGCGAGATGAATGGGATGCTGCATGGAGATGAATCTTGATCTTCTTCATCTCCCATCTTAATACAGCATCCCTACTTAAATGCATCTCGGACTTAGTCGATTTTTCATAAATTCTAAGAAAAACATATGTTAGGATGCTGCGAGATGAATGGGATGCTGCATGGAGATGAATCTTGATCTTCTTCATCTCCCATCTTAATACAGCATCCCTACTTAAAGGCATCTCGGACTTAGTTGATTTTACATAAATTCATAAAAAAACATATGTTAGGATGCTGGGAGATGAATGAGATGCTGCATGGAGATGAATCTTGATCTTCTTCATCTCCCATCTTAATACAGCATCCCTACTTAAAGGCATCTCGGACTTAGTCGATTTTTCATAAATTCTAAGAAATTCCTTGAAAGGTGAATACCGGCTGACCGGTAAGAGATAGCGACTTGGCGTAGAATATTCATACGTTGGGCGGGTATAGACGCAAATTTCATTATATGGGGGCAACCCGGTCAGGGTGCTCCAAGTCGGTCGTTTGGTCGGTTTATGGTTTGGGCCGACCATGTGGTGTACCAAGAAGAGGTACCTTTCATGAATTATAACTCGGTCAGTTTGCCACCGAGCGACAAGTTGCGATGTGATTTGGAATGGTCTTGAGTGGGACTATCAAGGAAAAATACAAGTAGAAAATCAGCTTGTCCATGGCCGAAGCTATTAGTGAAACATATAGCAAAATGGGTCCAAAAACGAATGAAATGGGACTTGGACCAAGAATAACGGCAAGTTGGAGAAGAGATAGCAAGTTGGCGTAGAACAATTATATTTGGTGCATGGTATGACCAACAAAAAAGTATATGAGGCCAAGGTGCTGGCTGGCCTCCAAAGTGGAGATATGGGCGATCCAAAGTTTGTACCCAAGTATGGCAAAAACTGGTAGAGGTACCTTTCATGAATTACTGCTCAGGCTGTATGGCACTTAGCGGGACGCTTGGCTCTGGTATGGAATAGTCTTGAGTGGGACTATCAAGGAAAAATACGAACAAAAAATCACCATGTCCACGGACGAAGGTATTAGCGAAACTTAGAGCGAAATTGCGACCAAGTCGCTGGAAATGGCCCTTGGACCAAGTATACCGTCAAGGCGGTACGAGGTAGCGAGTTGACGTGGAATATTTATAAGTTTGCCTCCACGAGACGAAAGTTTAGTTATATGGGGCCAACCCGCTCAGGGTTGTCCAAGTCGGTCATATGGCTGATCGAAATTTTCGACCAAGTACTGAGAAAACAGGGTAAGGTACCGTGTACCTCGAATAACTTTGGCTGTAGATGTCCGAGCGAGGCAAACGGCATAGCGTTGGAAAGGTCTTGAGGTGTTCTAGGCACCCTGAAAGTTTGAAAAGGCTATCTGGAAAACTCGTGGAGATATTAGAGAAACATTGGGCCCAAAAGATACCAAGTCGCAGGAAATGGGCCCTCCAAGAACACCCTAAAATCCCAATTACGGCTAAGTTGCAGGCCAGCTAGCGAAGTGAAATGTTCTAGGCATAACTAGAACACGTTAAGGCGCAACTTTTTGAATCAGAACTTTTTTCGATATCTGGCCCCCAAAGGGGGGATATGGGCGATCAAAGGATTTTTCCAAGTTTCGGTACTTTTTACGGTATCGCTCATAGCTCCGGCTGTATGCAAGCAAATGACAATCTAAGACATGATTTGGAAAGGTATTGAGCAGTACTAACTTACGTTAGAACACAGCGAAGCGCTATCGGTTCATGGCAAGGCCGATATAAGCAGTCAAAGATGAAAAATGTTGACAAAATGAACAAAAATTACCTTGGTACGCGAATAGCGGCCAGGGATGAAGAGGTACGAAGGTGGTGTAGAACAATTATAATTAGGGCTTGGTACGCTCTAAAAGTTTGCCGAAGACCGCAAAGCGCTCAAACCCATAGAAAGTGGCCATTTGGGCCGAACAGTGCGTGCAAAGAGGTGAAAATGCAAAAATTGCACTTTGGGGGGCGATTTGCGGGGGGAAGGAGGGGTCGGAGGGCAAAATGTCCCTTGACCAAAAAGTCTTATCTCGTCGAGATCTACAACATTGCCGAAGACCGCAAAGCGCTAGCTCGCAATCGAAAAATCGAGAATTTGAAAATTTTCTAAGTCTTGGGCTCCCTAAGGAAAAGTTTCAAAAATCTCGTTTGTCCCCTATTTTGAAGGGGAAGGAGTCGGTTCCGGGGCATGGTGTCTTCGGCAAAAAGTCTTATCTTTTTGCGTACTTTCGACTAGTTCAATAAAAATTTTTGACCCAAAATTTGTTCGGCGGACCCCTAGGTCGAAAAACCCGAAAAAAGTCGAAAAAAGTCGAAAATGTCGAAAAATGAGAAAACCTCATATTCGGACTCTACACGAGCCCCAGATATTGAAAAGTGAAATCCGCGGTCGATTTGGAACAAAAAATTGACCTAGGCAAAGTTGTATGGAGGTAGGGACCCCTGAGAAAAAAGTTTGGTCCCGAGGCTCCTTGGACCACCAAGTCCCTAGGTCGGACCAAAATCGGAAAAAATCCGACCAAAGTCGAAAGTGTCGAAAATTTTAAAAAACCCCTTTTGGGGCCCTATGGCCTCCCTAGATAATGAAAAGTGAGGTCCGCGGCCGATCCGGAAGAAAAACTTGACCTAGGCAAACTTGTATGACGGTGGGGACCCAAAAAAATTTCGATGAGTGTAGTTTAGACAGGCCGGAAAATGTATCGGTGGTCCGTATCAAGGGACGTCTTTTAGTTCCATGGGGTGGTGGTCGTCGAACAAAGTCGCCTAGGTCGACCACCAGAAAGACCAGTCGTGTTGTAATGGATGTTTTGACCACTTTACTAGGGAAACCTAGTAGGTCGAAGCAAATTTGGGGTTCGAGATGAGTTGGTGAAAGTTGGTCCAACCTAGGTGTGCTTGGTGGAGGTTGACCATGAAAGTAGAGCATGATAGGAATGACCATAACTTTGGTTCTAGATGTCGGATCGGTACACTTGAGGCAGTTTTGGAAAGGTGAAGGCCTGCTCTAGCTATGTTTCCTACCAAGCTAAGCGCCTACTAGTGACCCGGAGGAGGTATTAAGGGTCAAAGGCAAAAAGGGGTACCCTAAAGTGCATGTGACCAAGAAAATGGGAAAAACGGTATCGCCTATAGCTCAGGCTGTATGGCTCGGATCGGAAAGCTTGGATATGCGTTGGAAAGGTCTTGACGAGCGCTAGCTATGTGTCCTACCAAGCGAAGCGCTAGGTGTTGAGCAAGTCGGTCATATTAGAGGGCAAAGGTGAAAAATGGTGGTTTAGAGGCGAAAATTCACCTTATGATCGAAAATAGCGGGCGAACGATAAGAGCTACGAACACGGCGTAGAACAATCATAAGTACGTTACCACAAGACCTAACTTTGGCCAATATAGAGCGAGAAGATCGGAGGTACCCATCAGGGTGATATGGCTGGTTCAAAGTTGGACCAAAACGAGACTTGAGAAATGGGTTGAAACACGGTATCGCGAATAACTCAGGCTGTATGGAACGGATCGAAAAGCTAAGATCAGTGTTGGAAAGGTCGAACCGAGCGCTAACTATAATCCCAAACAACCGAAGCGCTAAGTGTTGAGCAAAACTGAGTTATTAAGCGACAAAGTGGAAAAATAATACCAAAATGGCCAAAAATCACACAAGACCAAGAATACCGAGCAGGCGGTAAGAGATAGCGGGTTGACGTAGAATACTTATAAGTTTGCCTCTACGAGACCTAAAAGTCGGCCATAGACAGCGAGAAGATCGGACCACTCTGGAAGGGTGATACGAGTGGTCAAAAATAGGCAAAAATGAAACATGGCTAAAATGGATTTGACTTGTGCACCATGTAGCTCCGGCTGTATGGCATGGATTGTAAAGCTAGGATATGTTTTGGAAAGGTAACACCCAGCGCTAGATACGACTAGAAGAAAGCAAAGCGCTAACTAGCATGATTTGGAAGTTATTAAACGACAAAGTCGAAAAATGTTACCAAAATTGAAACTCGAAGGATGCTGGGAGATGAATGGGATGCTGCATGGAGATGCATCTTGATCTTCTTCATCTCCCATCTTAATACAGCATCCCTACTTAAAGGCATCTCGGAGTTTTTCGATTTTTCATAAATTCATAGAAATTCATATGTTAGGATGCTGGGAGATGAATGGGATGCTGCATGGAGATGAATCTTGATCTTCTTCATCTCCCATCTTAATACAGCATCCCTACTTAAAGGCATCTCGGACTTAGTCGATTTTTCATAAATTCTAAGAAATTCATATGTTAGGATGCTGGGAGATGAATGGGATGCTGCATGGAGATGAATCTTGATCTCCTACATCTCCCATCTCAATACAGCATCCCTACTTAAAGGCATCTCGGACTTAGTCGATTTTTCATAAATTCATAGAAATTCATATGTTAGGATGCTGCGAGATGAATGGGATGCTGCATGGAGATGCATCTTGATCTCCTACATCTCCCATCTTAATACAGCATCCCTACTTAAAGCCATCTCGGACTTAGTCGATTTTTCATAAATTCTAAGAAATTCATATGTTAGGATGCTGGGAGATGAATGGGATGCTGCATGGAGATGAATCTTGATCTTCTTCATCTCCCATCTTAATACAGCATCCCTACTTGAAGGCATCTCGGACTTAGTCGATTTTTCATAAATTCTAAGAAATTCATATGTTAGGATGCTGGGAGATGAATGGGATGCTGCATGGAGATGAATCTTGATCTCCTACATCTCCCATCTCAATACAGCATCCCTACTTAAAGGCATCTCGGACTTAGTCGATTTTTCATAAATTCATAGAAATTCATATGTTAGGATGCTGCGAGATGAATGGGATGCTGCATGGAGATGCATCTTGATCTCCTACATCTCCCATCTTAATACAGCATCCCTACTTAAAGGCATCTCGGACTTAGTCGATTTTTCATAAATTCTAAGAAAAACATATGTTAGGATGCTGCGAGATGAATGGGATGCTGCATGGAGATGAATCTTGATCTTCTTCATCTCCCATCTTAATACAGCATCCCTACTTAAAGGCATCTCGGACTTAGTCGATTTTTCATAAATTCTAAGAAAAACATATGTTAGGATGCTGCGAGATGAATGGGATGCTGCATGGAGATGAATCTTGATCTTCTTCATCTCCCATCTCAATACAGCATCCCTGCATAAAGGTATCTCGGACTCAGTCGATTTTTCATAAATTCTAAGAAAAACATATGTTGGGATGCTGGGAGATGAATGGGATGCTGCATGGAGATGAATCTTGATCTTCTTCATCTCCCATCTTAATACAGCATCCCTACTTAAAGGCATCTCGGACTTAGTCGATTTTTCATAAATTCTCAGAAATTCATATGTTTGGATGCTGCGAGATGAATGGGATGCTGCATGGAGATGAATCTTGATCTTCTTCATCTCCCATCTTAATACAGCATTCCTACTTGAAGGCATCTCGGACTTAGTCGATTTTTCCTAAATTCTAAGAAAAACATATGTTGGGATGCTGCGAGATGAATGGGATGCTGCATGGAGATGAATCTTGATCTTCTTCATCTCCCATCTTAATACAGCATCCCTACTTAAAGGCATCTAGGACTTAGTCGATTTTTCATGAATTCTAAGAAAAACATATGTTAGGATGCTGGGAGATGTGTGGGATGCTGCATGGAGATAAATCTTGATCTTTTACATCTCCCATCTCAATACAGCATCCCTGCATAAAGGCATCTCGGACTTAGTCGATTTTTCATATATTCTAAGAAAAACATATGTTAGGATGCTGCGAGATGAATGGGATGCTGCATGGAGATGAAGCTTGATCTTCTTCATCTCCCATCTCAATACAGCATCCCTACTTAAATGCATCTCGGACTTAGTCGATTTTTCATAAATTCTAAGAAATTCATATGTTAGGATGCTGGGAGATGAATGGGATGCTGCATGGAGATGAATCTTGATCTTCTTCATCTCCCATCTTAATACAGCATCCCTACTTAAATGCATCTCGGACTTAGTCGATTTTTCATAAATTCTAAGAAATTCATATGTAAGGATGCTGCGAGATAAATGGGATGCTGCATGGAGATGAATCTTGATCTTCTTCATCTCCCATCTTAATACAGCATCCCTACTTAAAGGCATCTCGGACTCAGTCGATTTTTCATAAATTCTAAGAAAAACATATGTTGGGATGCTGGGAGATGAATGGGATGCTGCATGGAGATGAATCTTGATCTTCTTCATCTCCCATCTTAATACAGCATCCCTACTTAAAGGCATCTCGGACTCAGTCGATTTTTCATAAATTCTAAGAAAAACATATGTTGGGATGCTGCGAGATGAATGGGATGCTGCATGGAGATGAATCTTGATCTTCTTCATCTCCCATCTTAATACAGCATCCCTACTTAAAGGCATCTAGGACTTAGTCGATTTTTCATGAATTCTAAGAAAAACATATGTTAGGATGCTGGGAGATGTGTGGGATGCTGCATGGAGATAAATCTTGACTTTTTACATCTCCCATCTCAATACAGCATCCCTGCATAAAGGCATCTCGGACTTAGTCGATTTTTCATATATTCTAAGAAAAACATATGTTAGGATGCTGCGAGATGAATGGGATGCTGCATGGAGATGAATCTTGATCTTCTTCATCTCCCATCTCAATACAGCATCCCTACTTAAATGCATCTCGGACTTAGTCGATTTTTCATAAATTCTAAGAAATTCATATGTTAGGATGCTGGGAGATAAATATGATGCTGCATGGAGATGAATCTTGATCTTCTCCATCTCCCATCTTAATACAGCATTCCTACTTGAAGGCATCTCGGACTTAGTCGATTTTTCATAACTTTTAAGAAAAACATATGTTAGGATGCTGCGAGATGAATGGGATGCTGCATGGAGATGAATCTTTATCTTCTTCATCTCCCATCTTAATACAGCATCCCTACTTAAAGGCATCTCGGACTTAGTCGATTTTTCATAAATTCTAAGAAAAACATATGTTAGGATGCTGCGAGATGAATGGGATGCTGCATGGAGATGAATCTTGATCTTCTTCATCTCCCATCTTAATACAGCATCCCTACTTAAAGGCATCTCGGACTTAGTCGATTTTTCATAAATTCTAAGAAAAACATATGTTAGGATGCTGCGAGATGAATGGGATGCTGCATGGAGATGAATCTTGATCTTCTTCATCTCCCATCTCAATACAGCATCCCTGCATAAAGGTATCTCGGACTCAGTCGATTTTTCATAAATTCTAAGAAAAACATATGTTGGGATGCTGGGAGATGAATGGGATGCTGCATGGAGATGAATCTTGATCTTCTTCATCTCCCATCTTAATACAGCATCCCTACTTAAAGGCATCTCGGACTTAGTCGATTTTTCATAAATTCATAGAAATTCATATGTTAGGATGCTGGGAGATGAATGGGATGCTGCATGGAGATGAATCTTGATCTTCTTCATCTCCCATCTTAATACAGCATCCCTACTTAAATGCATCTCGGACTTAGTCGATTTTTCATAAATTCATAGAAATTCATATGTTAGGATGCTGGGAGATGAATGGGATGCTGCATGGAGATGAATCTTGATCTTCTTCATCTCCCATCTTAATACAGCATCCCTACTTAAATGCATCTCGGACTTAGTCGATTTTTCATAAATTCATAGAAATTCATATGTTAGGATGCTGGGAGATGAATGGGATGCTGCATGGAGATGAATCTTGATCTTCTTCATCTCCCATCTTAATACAGCATCCCTACTTAAATGCATCTCGGACTTAGTCGATTTTTCATAAATTCTAAGAAATTCATATGTTAGGCTGCTGGGAGATGAATGGGATGCTGCATGGAGATGAATCTTGATCTCCTACATCTCTCATCTCAATACAGCATCCCTACTTAAAGGCATCTCGGACTTAGTCGATTTTTCATAAATTCATAGAAATTCATATGTTAGGATGCTGCGAGATGAATGGGATGCTGCATGGAGATGAATCTTGATCTAATTCATCTCCCATCTTAATACAGCATCCCTACTTAAAGCCATCTCGGACTTAGTCGATTTTTCATAAATTCATAGAAATTCATATGTTAGGATGCTGGGAGATGAATGGGATGCTGCATGGAGATGCATCTTGATCTCCTACGTCTCCCATCTTAATACAGCATCCCTACTTAAAGCCATCTCGGACTTAGTCGATTTTTCATAAATTCATATAAATTCATATGTTAGGATGCTGGGAGATGAATGGGATGCTGCATGGAGATAAATCTTGATCTCCTACATCTCTCATCTCAATACAGCATCCTTACTTAAAGCCATCTCGGACTTAGTCGATTTTTCATAAATTCATAGAAATTCATATGTTAGGATGCTGCGAGATGAATGGGATGCTGCATGGAGATGAATCTTGATCTCCTACATCTCCCATCTTAATACAGCATCCCTACTTAAAGGCATCTCGGACTTAGTCGATTTTTTATAAATTCTAAGAAATTCATATGTAAGGATGCTGGGAGATCAATAGGATGCTGCATGGAGATGAATCTTGATCTTCTCCATCTCCCATCTCAATACAGCATCCCTACTTAAAGGCATCTGATGGGTCATATGGTATTTTACGAAAAATCGGCTAAGTCCCAAAATGGGGATGTCAGAACTACACTCAAATGTTACCACACCAAGCAAGGCAAACTTATATGAAGCAAAGGACCCTGATGGGTCATATGGTATTTTACGAAAAATCGGCTAAGTCCCAAAATGGGGATGTCAGAACTACACTCAAATGTTACCACACCAAGCAAGGCAAACTTATATGAAGCAAAGGACCCTGATGGGTCATATGGTATTTTACGAAAAATCGGCTAAGTCCCAAAATGGGGATGTCAGAACTACACTCAAATGTTACCACACCAAGCAAGGCAAACTTATATGAAGCAAAGGACCCTGATGGGTCATATGGTATTGATTGAAAAATCGGCTAAGTCCCAAAATGGGGATGTCAGAACTACACTCAAATGTTACCACACCAAGCAAGGCAAACTTATATGAAGGCAAGGACCCTGATGGGTCATATGGTATTTTACGAAAAATCGGCTAAGTCCCAAAATGGGGATGTCAGAACTACACTCAAATGTTACCACACCAAGCAAGGCAAACTTATATGAAGCAAAGGACCCTGATGGGTCATATGGTATTGATCGAAAAATCGGCTAAGTCCCAAAATGGGGATGTCAGAACTACACTCAAATGTTACCACACCAAGCAAGGCAAACTTATATGAAGGCAAGGACCCTGATGGGTCATATGGTATTTTACGAAAAATCGGCTAAGTCCCAAAATGGGGATGTCAGAACTACACTCAAATGTTACCACACCAAGCAAGGCAAACTACCTAGGTGAACCCTAGCAAGAAACACGGACCAAGTCAGATGGCCTTAGTCAAGAGTGCAAGTGACCTAGGCAAAGTTGTATGACGGTGAGGACCCTGAAAAATCTGGTTAGTGTAGTTTAGACAGGGGAGGTTTCTGGGTCGGCTGAACCTCCTTATTTTGGGTTTTGACCTCCTCAAGAAGCTACACCTAGGCAAACTGCCTAGGGTGAAAGTGCGAAGACCAATCGAATAGTAAGACAAGTTTTGACCGATCGCCCTAGGCAAGCTTGTATGAAGAAAGGGACCCTATGGGTCATATGGAAATACATGAAAAATCGGCTAAGTCCCAAAATTGGGATGTCTGAACTACACTAAAAAGTTACCACATCAAGCAAGGCAAAGTACCTAGGTGAACCCTAGCAAGAAACACGGACCAAGTCAGATGACCTAAGTCAAGAGAACAAGTGACCTAGGCAAAGTTGTATGACGGTGAGGACCCTGAAAAATCTGGTTAGTGTAGTTTAGACAGGGGAGGTTTTTGGGTCGGCTGAACCTCCTTATTTTGGGTTTTGACCTCCTCAAGAAGCTACACCTAGGCAAACTGCCTAGGGTGAAAGTGCGAAGACCAATCGAATAGTAAGACAAGTTTTGACCGATCGCCCTAGGCAAGCTTGTATGAAGAAAGGGACCCTATGGGTCATATGGAAATACATGAAAAATCGGCTAAGTCCCAAAATTGGGATGTCTGAACTACACTAAAAAGTTACCACATCAAGCAAGGCAAAGTACCTAGGTGAACCCTAGGAAGAAACACGGACCAAGTCAGATGGCCTAAGTCAAGAGTACAAGTGACCTAGGCAAAGTTGTATGGCGCTGAGGACCCTGAAAAATCGGGTTAGTGTAGTTCAGACAGGGGAGGTTTCTGGGTCGGCTGAACCTCCTTATTTCGGGTTTTGGCCTCCTCAAGAAGACAGACCTAGGCAAACTGCCTAGGGTGAAAGTGCGAAGACCAATCGAATAGTAAGACAAGTTTTGACCGATCGCCCTAGGCAAGCTTGTATGAAGAAAGGGACCCTATGGGTCATATGGAAATACATGAAAAATCGGCTAAGTCCCAAAATTGGGATGTCTGAACTACACTAAAAAGTTACCACATCAAGCAAGGCAAAGTACCTAGGTGAACCCTAGGAAGAAACACGGACCAAGTCAGATGGCCTAAGTCAAGAGTACAAGTGACCTAGGCAAAGTTGTATGGCGCTGAGGACCCTGAAAAATCGGGTTAGTGTAGTTCAGACAGGGGAGGTTTCTGGGTCGGCTGAACCTCCTTATTTCGGGTTTTGGCCTCCTCAAGAAGACAGACCTAGGCAAAGTGCCTAGGGTGAAAGTGCGAAGACCAATCGAATAGTAAGACAAGTTTTGACCGATCGCCCTAGGCAAGCTTGTATGAAGAAAGGGACCCTATGGGTCATATGGAAATATACGAAAAATCGGCTAAGTCCCGAAATTGGGATGTCTGAACTACACTAAAAAGTTACCACATCAAGCAAGGCAAAGTACCTAGGTGAACCCTAGGAAGAAACACGGACCAAGTCAGATGGCCTAAGTCAAGAGTACAAGTGACCTAGGCAAAGTTGTATGGCGCTAAGGACCATGAAAAATCGGGTTAGTGTAGTTAAGACAGGGGAGGTTTCAGGGTCGGCTGGACCTCCTTATTTCGGGTTTTGGCCTCCTCAAGAAGACAGACCTAGGCGAACTGCCTAGGGTGAAAGTGCGAAGACCAATCGAATAGTAAGACAAGTTTTGACCGATCGCCCTAGGCAAGCTTGTATGAAGAAAGGGACCCTATGGGTCATATGGAAATACATGACAAATCGGCTAAGTCCCAAAATAAGGATGTCTGAACTACACTAAAAAGTTACCACATCAAGCAAGGCAAAGTACCTAGGTGAACCCTAGGAAGAAACACGGACCAAGTCGGATGGCCTAAGTCAAGAGTACAAGTGACCTAGGCAAAGTTGTATGGCGCTGAGGACCCTGAAAAATCGGGTTAGTGTAGTTCAGACAGGGGAGGTTTCAGGGTCGGCCGAACCTCCTTATTTCGGGTTTTGGCCTCCTCAAGAAGACAGACCTAGGCGAACTGCCTAGGGTGAAAGTGCGAAGACCAATCGAATAGTAAGACAAGTTTTGACCGATCGCCCTAGGCAAGCTTGTATGAAGAAAGGGACCCTATGGGTCATATGGAAATATACGAAAAATCGTCTAAGTCCCAAAATTGGGATGTCAGAACTACACTATAAAGTTACCACATCAAGCAAGGCAAAGTACCTAGGTGAACCCTAGGAAGAAACACGGACCAAGTCGGATGGCCTAAGTCAAGAGTACAAGTGACCTAGGCAAAGTTGTATGGCGCTGAGGACCCTGAAAAATCGGGTTAGTGTAGTTCAGACAGGGGAGGTTTCAGGGTCGGCCGAACCTCCTTATTTCGGGTTTTGGCCTCCTCAAGAAGACAGACCTAGGCGAACTGCCTAGGGTGAAAGTGCGAAGACCAATCGAATAGTAAGACAAGTTTTGACCGATCGCCCTAGGCAAGCTTGTATGAAGAAAGGGACCCTATGGGTCATATGGAAATATACGAAAAATCGTCTAAGTCCCAAAATTGGGATGTCAGAACTACACTATAAAGTTACCACATTAGCAAGGCAGACTTGTATGAAGAACGGGACCCTGGTGAAAGTAGCAAATATCCCAAACCGAACATGAATATTATACACACAAGAGTACGAACATAAAGGAACACGGACCAAGCGTACCGAGAGAATCGGTACTATAGAACCCTCGTGGTTCTACACAAAGACTTTATGTTAGGGGTTCAAGCCCCATAGTACTCAAACGGTGACAGTAGCAAATATCCCAAAACGAACGTGAATCTTATTCACAAGAGTACGAACATAAAGGAACACGGACCAAGCGTACCGAGAGAATCGGTACTATAGAGCCCTCGTGGTTCTACACAAAGACTTTATGTTCGGGGTTCACACCCCAAATCGAACGTGGAATTTACTTTCTGATGGTCATGCGGTCGTCCAAAGGGGTCTAGTATCCTGGGATGACAAGCATCACGGGCAAAGCTCGTATCAAAACAGTCGAAGAGGCCCGCGAAAGCTTGCTTTCCATGGCTATGCGATGCACAAATTGAGTTTACTCACCGTAGTATAAAACGAACGAACCGAACCTATCCGAGTAGGGATAATGGGCGCAGTAACATACTTCTGTGACCCAGCGAGAGTTGAACGAGGTGACATGAACTGTCAGTGGCTTATATCAGATGGGATACATACATGAGATTGCTTTCAAATCTACACTCGAAAACCTAACCAAGTAAAAGCGAACGTGGGGAGGATTCGAAACCGGTAACGAAATCTTAAGCTGGAAAGAGTCATCACTATGGATACATATTATGCGAAACCAATCAAGTGCTCAGTACTGATCCAAAACCGAAGAGCACTAGTGAACACCTTAATCTCACCCTAGTTCACATCCAAGTGATCGACCACGTGTGTGAAGCAAAGACCAATCGAATTCCTGAATGAACCGAACACTATGAACAAATGGCCAAAAACGTTATAACTATCCAAACATACTACTATCTAGCGAAAGTCATCACGATGGAACCATACCATGATCTTTAACCTATAGCGCTCACCATATTCCTACCCAGAGTGCAAGTGAACAGATTGCCCACCCGTACCCAGTTCACAACCACGTGATCGACTAACATACCGAGGTTACCACAAGTCAAAGTTATACGTTTACAAGCGCAAGACCAATCGAAAACCCCGAAAGCAATCTCGACCCAAAATGTATTATCCGTGAGTGTAGTCGAGTCTCGTACTCGTCATCTGTAATCGTCGGATAGAATATCCAGTACACGGTTGTCTTTCCAAATGAAATCTACATACAGAACTCGCTCTTGGCAAATGGGTGGCAATGGCGCAATCAGGAGCGAGTTCCCGTCCGGGTGCCAAGTGATTGGCAAATGTCTGGGGGAAAGCAACCATATGTTGATTTGTCTGTTAGTGTACTGGGTGTTTGAGGTATGTAGTATCCACGCTTGGTTGGGTGTGTCAGAGGACCATGGATGCGTTCACAACCCCAATTGGGGTACATCGGGAATGATTTTGTGGAACCGATGTGCCCGGCACACACTAAGTTTTGTTGCAAGTTAATAGTGTGCCATGTCCGGGGGGGTTGTGATTAAACTCTGGTGAATTGCGTACTGTGGTGATTGGGGTATGAAAGCCCCGCAGTTGCAATGATCGGACGCGCCTAGCGTGTCCTTTAGTTGATGGTAGGGAAATGAAGGCCCTTGTCAGCTCACCTAAGTATTCATGGAAGTTTGGCATAAGGTCGCTGTGGTAGGGGTATGAAGGCCCCGTCAGCGCATGCACAATCGGGCGCACGTGCGCTTAGCGGAGTCGAATGCCGCTCAAGTGCCTGTCCGGTGCATCGGGTGTGTGTGATACGAGGGCAATGAGGTTCGCACGGGGGCTCGCCTCCCGTGTGCTACCGGACTTGACAACATATAGAACGTGGTGTTTGCTCCTCCGGGTGCAATGGGACAATGAACATTCGAACGCAAAGTCGGAATTCTGGTTGATCCTACCAGTAATATACGCTCGTCTCAAAGGTTAAGCCATGCATGTCTAAGTACAAACAGATTTAATGTGAAACCGCATAAGGCTCAGTATAACAGCTATAATTTACGAGATCATCAACCTAGTTACTTGGATAACTGTGGAAAATCTAGAGCTAATACATGCAACATGCCAGGACCCTCGCGGGAACTGGTGCACTTATTAGTCAAACCAATCGCGGGTTCTCCGTGTCATTGAGTTGAAGTCTGGATAATGATGCTGATCGTATGGTCTCGCACCGACGACAGATCTCGCAAATATCTGCCCTATCAACTATGGATGGTAGTATAGAGGACTACCATGGTTGCAACGGGTAACGGGGAATCAGGGTTCGATTCCGGAGAGGGAGCCTGAGAAATGGCTACCACATCCAAGGAAGGCAGCAGGCGCGTAAATTACCCAATCCCGGGACGGGGAGGTAGTGACGAGAAATAACAATATGAAACTCTTTAATGATGTTTCATAATTGGAATGAGTAGAGCATAAATCCTTCTACGAGGATCAAGTGGAGGGCAAGTCTGGTGCCAGCAGCCGCGGTAATTCCAGCTCCACTAGCGTATATTAAAATTGTTGCGGTTAAAACGTTCGAAGTTGATACTTGTCCAACACAGTCCGGCTCCGCCGACCCGGTCAACCCGTGGTCGGTGGGCCAAGTCGGAATCTGGTTGCGACTCAATGGTGTGGTAGGGCACCAAGTCTGTGTCATGGTGTGCCCTTCAACGGGTGCAAGTGTAACATAGAGCTCGACCGCTCACGTTTACCTTGAACAAATTAGAGTGCTTAAAGCAGGGTGCCCAAACGCCCTAGAATAATCTTGCATGGAATAATGGAATACGACCTTGGTCTAATCTTTCATTGGTTTGTACTCAGACCGGAGGTAATGATTAACAGAAGTAGTTGGGGACACTAGTATTACGGCGCGAGAGGTGAAATTCGTAGACCGTCGTAAGACTAACTAAAGCGAAGGCATTTGTCAAGGATGCTTTCTTTAATCAAGAACGAAAGTTAGAGGATCGAAGGCGATTAGATACCGCCCTAGTTCTAACCGTAAACGATGCCAACTAGCAATTGGGAGACGCTACAACCAGGTGCTCTCAGTAGCTTCCGGGAAACCAAAGTCAGGTTCCGGGGGAAGTATGGTTGCAAAGTTGAAACTTAAAGGAATTGACGGAAGGGCACCACAATGAAATGGAGCTTGCGGTTCAATTTGACTCAACACGGGAAAACTTACCAGGTCCGAACTTATGGAGGTGAGACAGATTAATAGCTCTTTCTCAAATTTAAGGGTAGTGGTGCATGGCCGTTCTTAGTTCGTGGATTGATTTGTCTGGTTAATTCCGATAACGAACGTGACTCACATATGCTAACTAGAACGCAGTCAGCGTTAATGCGTCGATGCCGATTGGAACGGGTTAGGACCTTTCGGTGGAGTATGACCTGACACCTTCGCTGTTCGTGTGCGCAAGTGCACTTACGGTACGCTGCTTAGCAGGACAATTTGTGTTTAGCAAAATGAGATCGAGCGATAACAGGTCCGTGATGCCCTTAGATGTTCTGGGCTACACGCGTGCTACAATGTGGGTAGCAGCGTGTCTCCTATTCCGAGAGGAACGGGAAATCACTCAAATACTCACTTAGTAGGGATTATGGATTGCAATGGTCCATATGAACTCGGAACTTCTAGTAAGTGCTGGTCATCAGCCAGCGTTGAATACGTCCCTGCCCTTTGTACACACCGCCCGTCGCTACTACCGATGGATTATTTAGTGAGGTCTTTGGAGATGATCGTTCGCTGGATCCTCGTGAACCGCGTCTGCTTTATCGAAGTTGACCGAACTTGATGATTTAGAGGAAGTAAAAGTCGTAACAAGGTTTCCGTAGGTGAACCTGCGGAAGGATCATTAGTGGCCAAGTGATCCTTCCAGAAGTCCGAACCTGCGGGTTGAGACTTCGGCACAAGTTGCCATATGATAATTGACGAAACACTATAGAAGTCCGAACCTGCGGGTTGAGACTTCGGCACAAGTTGCCATATGAACATTGACGAAACACTATGAAGTCCGAACCTGCGGGTTGAGACTTAGGCACAAGTTGCCATATGAACATTGACGAAACACTATGAAGTCCGAACCTGCGGGTTGAGACTTAGGCACAAGTTGCCTTATATATAACTTCGAACAAATACACAAGTCCGAACCTGCGGGTTGAGACCTAGGCACAAGTTGCCTTATACATGACTTCGAACAAATACACAAGTCCGAACCTGCGGGTTGAGACTTAGGCACAAGTTGCCATATGAAAGTTGACGAAACACTAACAAGTCCGAACCTGCGGGTTGAGACTTAGGCACAAGTTGCCTTATACATACATTGGCCAAATAAACAGAAGTCCGAACCTGCGGGTTGAGACTTAGGCACAAGTTGCCATATTATATTCGATCAAACACTAAGTAGTCCGAACCTGCGGGTTGAGACTCAAGACCGTAACAAGATGTCACTATACAAGTCCGAACCTAAGGGTTGAGACTTAATGCGATCTAGATACCAAGTTGACATCCAATACCTGTTGAGCAAAACCAAAGATTCCCTGTTCTCGAATGATTACACTATATAACAGGGAATCATGAAGAAATCAAGCAAGCGTGAAACAAAGTCATCACTTGGGCATGCTCGATAGCCAACCACATGACCTTAACCTAAGAGAGCATGCAAACCACATGTTACCTATAAACGATTAACCCGCCCTAGTTCAATCGTTCACCAAGTGATGACTTCAGTATGGCTAAGAGAAAAACTTTTAAATGGGAAAAACTCTAAGTCCGAACCTCCGGGTTGAGACTTCCGCGTCGGAGGTGGGCGCACCTCCTATCCGAAAGATGATGAATCAGGGGTGTTCGGTCAGCAATGGTCGGATGCCCCGTCGTAGTCCAACTATGACAATCAAAGTCAAGACCTCCGGGTTGAGACTTTCCGCGAGTACAAGCATAAAGGAACACGGACCAAGCCGTACCGAGAGAATCGGTACTAGAGCCCTCGTGGTTCTACATTGAGAGAGCCCTCGTGGTTCTCATTAGGGGCTTTATGCAAGTCGTACTCAATACTGTGGTGTGAAGTATAAAGTATAGTCTTCGCCTGGTCCACGCTGCTTCGGCGGTCCTGGGTAAGATAGTTCATTCTAGCTTGCCCTATAGTGGAATGAGGACACTTAATGCTTCGTCTTTTAGCGGCGGCTAGACTCCTCCTCACGGGGAACGAGTTGACGCACACAGCGGCGGCTTACGCACTATGGCAATCATGGATGCCTGAAGATTCCGTGAAGTTCTCCCCTGGTCCACGCTGCCTCGGCAGTCCTGGGTAAAATGGAATATTTCCAGCTTGCCCTATAGTGGAAGAGGACTATCCAACAATACAAAGTCAAGACCTCCGGGTTGAGACTTTCCGCGTCGGTGGTGTCGCGCACCGCCTATCCGAAAGATGGTGTAACAGGGGTGTTCGATCAGCAATGGTCGGATGCCCCGTCATAGTCCAACTATGACAACCAAAGTCAAGACCTCCGGGTTGAGACTTTCCGCGTCCGGAGGTACGCGTACCGCCTACCCGAAAGATGGTGTGCTTCTGGGGTATTCGATGAGTCGGATACCCCGTCGTAGTCCAACTATGACAATCAAAGTCAAGACCTCCGGGTTGAGACTTCCGCGTCCGGAGGTACGCGTACCGCCTACCCGAAAGATGGTGTGCTTCTGGGGTATTCGATGAGTCGGATACCCCGTCGTAGTCCAACTATGACAATACAAAGTCAAGACCTCCGGGTTGAGACTTCCGCGTCGGAGGTGCGCGCACCGCCTACCCGAAAGATGATGAATCAGGGGTGTTCGATCAGCAATGGTCGGATGCCCCGTCGTAGTCCAACTATGACAATCAAAGTCAAGACCTCCGGGTTGAGACTTCCGCGTCCGGAGGTACGCGTACCGCCTACCCGAAAGATGGTGAATCAGGGGTGTTCGATCAGCAATGGTCGGATGCCCCGTCGTAGTCCAACTATGACAATCAAAGTCAAGACCTCCGGGTTGAGACTTCCGCGTCCGGAGGTACGCGTACCGCCTACCCGAAAGATGGTGAAACAGGGGTGTTCGATCAGCAATGGTCGGATGCCCCGTCGTAGTCCAACTATGACAATCAAAGTCAAGACCTCCGGGTTGAGACTTTCTGCGAGTACATGCATAAAGGAACACGGACCAAGCCGTACCGAGAGAATCGGTACTAGAGCCCTCGTGGTTCTACATTGAGAGAGCCCTCGTGGTTCTCATTAGGGGCTTTATGCAAGTCGTACTCAATACTGTGGTGTGAAGTATAAAGTATAGAGTCCTCCACTGGTCCACGCTGCTCCGGCGGTCCTGGGTAAGATAGTTCATTCTAGCTTGCCCTATGTGGAAGAGGACTCAATACCCTACCTGTTGAGCTTGAAACAAAGTCATCACTTGGGCATGCTCATATTGCCATACAATATTCCATTATCTACTAATGAGCATGCAGCTATATGATTATAACCTGTAAACGATTACCCCGCCGTAGTTCAGCGCTTCAACCAAGTGATGACTTCAGTATGGCTAGTGTGTGAAGTATAAAGTATAGTCCTCCCCTGGTCCACACTGCTTCGGCGGTCCTGGGTAAGATAGTTAGTTCTAGCTTGCCCTATGTGGAAGAGGACACCATACTTAATACTGTGGTGTAATGAACAAAGTATAGTCCTCCACTGGTCCACGCTGCTTTGCAGTCCTGGGTAAGATAGTTAGTTCTAGCTTGCCCTATGTGGAAGAGGGCATACAAGACAAAGTATAGTTCTCCCCTGGGCCACGCTGCTCCGGCGGTCCTGGGTAAGATAGTTAATTCTAGCTTGCCCTATGTGGAAGAGGACTCAATACCCTACCTGTTGAGCTTGAAACAAAGTCATCACTTGGGCATGCTCTATAGCCAATCACATGACATTAACCTAAGAGAGCATGCAGCGTATTATCCCAATGCAAAGTAAACGATAGACTCGCCCTAGTTCAGTGCTTCAACCAAGTGATGACTTCAATTTGGCTAGTGTGTGAAGTATAAAGTATAGTCCTCCCCTGGTCCACACTGCTTCGGCGGTCCTGGGTAAGATAGTTAATTCTAGCTTGCCCTATGTGGAAGAGGACACCATACTTAATACTGTGGTGTAATGAACAAAGTATAGTCCTCCACTGGTCCACGCTGCTCCGGCGGTCCTGGGTAAGATAGTTCATTCTAGCTTGCCCTATGTGGAAGAGGGCATACAAGACAAAGTATAGTTCTCCCCTGGTCCACGCTGCTTCGGCGGTCCTGGGTAAGATAGTTAATTCTAGCTTGCCCTATGTGGAAGAGAGCATACATGAACCAAGAACGAAGGTTATGATCGAGGAATGATTCGACAACTAACCGATGGTATGAAATGTGAAGAATTCAAGCAAGCACACAATCAAGTCATCACTTGGGCATGCTCGATAGCCAACCCTATGACATTAACCTAGTAGAGCATGCGAAAACCAATATATATGTAAACGATGCCCCTCCCTAGTTCAGCGCTTCAACCAAGTGATGACTTCAGAATGGCTAAATCAAATCGGTTCAAAACATACCATCGGTACCCTATTGAAACACACAAGTCGATATCAAACCTCATGATTGTGTAGTCCTCCACTGGTCCACACTGCTCCGGCGGTCCTGGGTAAGATAGTTCATTCTAGCTTGCCCTATGTGGAAGAGGGCACATTACTCAATACTGTGGTGTTATGAACAAAGTATAGTCCTCCACTGGTCCACGCTGCTTCGGCGGTCCTGGGTAAGATAGTTAGTTCTAGCTTGCCCTATGTGGAAGAGGGCATACAAGACAAAGTATAGTTCTCCCCTGGTCCACGCTGCTTCGGCGGTCCTGGGTAAGATAGTTAATTCTAGCTTGCCCTATGTGGAAGAGAGCATACATGAACCAAGAACGAAGGTTATGATCGAGGAATGATTCGACAACTAACCGATGGTATGAAATGTGAAGAATTCAAGCAAGCACACAATCAAGTCATCACTTGGGCATGCTCGATAGCCAACCTCATGACATTAACCTAGTAGAGCATGCGAAAACCAATATATATGTAAACGATGCCTCCCTAGTTCAGCGCTTCAACCAAGTGATGACTTCAGAATGGCTAAATCAAATCGGTTCAAACCATACCATCGGTATCCTATTGAAACACACAAGTCGATATCAAACCTCATGATTGTGTAGTCCTCCACTGGTCCACGCCGCTTCGGCCGTCCTGGGTAAAATGGAACATTCCAGCTTGCCCTATGTGGAAGAGGGCACATTACTCAATACTGTGGTGTGAAGTATAAAGTTCAGTTCTCCCCTGGTCCACGCTGCTTCGGCGGTCCTGGGTAAGATAGTTCATTCTAGCTTGCCCTATGTGGAAGAGGACACTTCATACTTCGTCTCTAAGCGGCGGCTTGACTCCTCCCTACGGGGAACGGGTTTACGCGCACAGCGGCGGCTTACGCACTATGGCAGTCATGGATGCCTTACGTTTCTATGAAAAGTGTGTTCCTCCCCTGGTCCACGCTGCTTCGGCAGTCCTGGGTAAGATAGTTAGTTCTAGCTTGCCCTATGTGGAAGAGGACACGTAGACTTACTGTGGTGTGAAGTATAAAGTTCAGTTCTCCCCTGGTCCACGCCGCTTCGGCCGTCCTGGGTAAAATGGATTCATCCAGCTTGCCCTATGTGGAATGAGGACACTTTATGCTTCGTCTCTAAGCGGCGGCTTGCTCCTCCCTACGGGGAACGGGTATACGCGCACAGCGGCGGCTTACGTTATGGCAGTCATGGATGCCTTACGTTTCCATGAAAAGTGTGTTCCTCCCCTGGTCCACGCTGCTTCGGCAGTCCTGGGTAAGATAGTTAGTTCTAGCTTGCCCTATGTGGAAGAGGACACGTAGACTTACTGTGGTGTGAAGTATAAGGTTCAGTTCTCCCCTGGTCCACGCCGCTTCGGCCGTCCTGGGTAAAATGGATTCATCCAGCTTGCCCTATGTGGAATGAGGACACTTTATGCTTCGTCTCTAAGCGGCGGCTTGCTCCTCCCTACGGGGAACGGGTATACGCGCACAGCGGCGGCTTACGCAAGTTAGTCACCCTCGGCAGTGGATCACTCGGCTCATGGATCGATGAAGACCGCAGCTAACTGCGCGTCATAATGTGAACTGCAGGACACATGAACATTGATAAGTTGAACGCATATTGCACGTCGTGGGAACCTACCATGATGTACAGATGACTGAGCGCTTATATTTGAGAAATGTATCGCATACATTTAACTACGCCGTGACACCCGTCACGAGACGTGCACCATGATGTTAACTAGGGTCGCGACGACCCGCTAGCATTAAAGAACCCGTGGTTTACAATATACTGGCATTGGAATTCGAAGTATTTAGAGCGTCCGTGTTCCCGCGTGAGGCGGAAGTACGAGGAGAAGGCGTGCTTGTGGTGTCTGTGGTGGTGTTTACTGATGTCTAGCTTCAGCTTATTTATTTATTTAAATAGAAGCGAAGATGTCAAAGTAGCGTCGAAGCAGCAGCGGTAGCACAAATGATTCAAGTATGGAAGTTGACCAAAGGAACACAAACAAACTAGCGTATGGGCAATGGAAGGTATCAGTGAGTTAAACCACACGCGGGCTAACAGCCCGTTAACCGAGTCCAACGGTACATATTGGACATTGAAACAAAGTAGTCGCAAGCCAGATGTGACGATAACAACCGCAAGGT